>NC_056727.1:763330640-763638140 GCF_019279795.1 Protopterus annectens
CCTTAGAAGGAATCAAACAGTGGTGGAGTGGCCTTTGAGGTTCTAATGTAAAACAATGGAAGAAAGAACTAGTATTAATTTGTAGACAGAAAATATTTTCTTGGGGAGATTGAGGCTGTAACAGGAAGTTCATCTTTAAGCTGAGAGAATAGTATTCTTTTTCAAATGGCATTTTGACCTTCAGAAGGTAAAACTAAGACATTATTCTGCCCAGAATAAGGACGTATTTATTTTGCGTTAGCTTTGTTGAATAGGAAACTGAAAGTTATGTTGTTGATCTAGTTAAATTGCTAAGTAACAAAAGTGGTTGGTAGTTTCTAGTTGTTTGTTGTCTTGACTGTTAGGTGCCAGTTGGGTGATACACGTTTGAGTTTGTGAGTGGTAAAAGAAAGATCAAGGCTTTAGTTTGGGTACTGCTGAGTAGTACATGATTAGTTTGAGGCTATGACGTTAGTATAGAGAGATTTTGTTTACAGGATTGGTTAATTGTCTGGGTTTGGGTCACACCTATAAATAGATATGTTATCAGTGTAAAGTACCCAAGTGCTGGATGTGAGGTTGGAAGAAAATTGATTTTCAAATAATGAGATCCGGAGTGAGAATATAGCCTTGTGATACTCCCACCATATTTTGTGTGACTCCTGATAGTGATGAACCAAGTGTGACTGAAATACCTGTCAGAAAAGTTTTTAATTCAGTTTGTTGAAGTAAGACTAAGGCCTGTATTAATGAAGGCTGTAAGGAGAAGAGTATGGTGTACTGTTTCAAATACTTCTGATAAATCAGTTTGTACAACTCTGATTAGGTTACCATTCCCAAACTTAGCAAGATGTCAATCAGGGCCCATGTTGCAGTCATGGTGCTTCTATAGGAGCAGAATCCATTGTGGTAGATAGCAGTAAGATATATTTTTCAAATGTTAAAGCAGTATGTAAACCATTTTTTCAAATATTTTTCTCATGTGGAAAGAAGTCAGAGAAGGCATTTGAGATGTAATTTTTTTATCAGTATAGCTGTGATAATATTTTTTCCCGATTGAAGAAACTATTGCAAAAAGGTAAAAGGTAATAATGTTTTTCCTTTTTTTCAGGTTGAAGTAAGTTATTTTTGGATTTTTTCTGTTTATATCACTACCCAGAATGGTTCGCATAAGATTAGAGGTAGACAATGTACCCTGGTCAAAAAATAGGTGTCGGTACCATGTACACTTGAAAGTTGGACTTATAATGCAGCAAAACTGAATTTACTTTAGTAAACTTACATTGTTTTCAGAAATCTGTATCAACAGTGTTGAAATATAATACGCTGCATCACTGACAGCTCCAGGGATCCAATAAATGTTTTGTAACTGTCTTTAAAGTCATGACTAAAAGGATGAAAATGTTGCTTAACCAGTTCTTGGTATATTAAAACTAGAAAGCATTTGCCAATTCCATCTGCTATGTATCAAACTCAATGTAACTTTAAAGAGAACTATATGTGTGTGTGTGTGTGTGTGTGTGTGTGTGTGTGTGTGTGTGTGTGTGTGTGTGTGTGTGTGTGTGTGTGTGTGTGTGTGATAACATGAGCAATTAGAAATGAGAGAATTGAAAAAAATGTCTGCAACAATTTTTTTTATTAAATTCCATATTAGCAGTCATGTCTTGTTAATTCTGTTAATAAGCTGTTTGGTTTCAATTAGTAGCATGCCCTAAATAAAGAGGTCTAACATGTCAAGTTTATTTTTGTCAAGAAACAGAATAAATGGCAAGCCTACCCCAGGCATTTTTCTGCACCACAAATCAAGATAGGGCAGCCTTACCCTATCTAACCTTAGTTACTGACAAGTTTAGACTGCACACTGAATCACCATCTGTGGCTTTTATTTGCAAATGTAAAATCCAAAATGCTCCAGTGCTCATAAACATAGCCTGTATTTACTTGTCTTATTTCCTTGAATGAGTAGAAGAACAAAGAAAACATACAGAGACACCTTTGAAGTATGTTGCAGTATTAACAGATTAGTCTAACCTCTTTGTAGTGCATGGAGCATAGCAATCACACTCCAATATCTGGAAAAAGACAAATCAGTTTAAGTGCTAGTGACTGAAGCTCGGCGCAAGGATGGTTTTAGCCTTGCACAGAGTGTCCCCATTACAGATGGTGCAGTAGCGCCATATGAATTTTTATGAGGGCGCGCTGCTGCACCCTCAACGTGCACAGGAAATGTGTGAAAGCATAGGGGGTGTTCAAGTGCTCTACGGAGGCGGAAACATGCCCCCACAGTTGCACAACCTACTATGCTTACTATTAGAGCCCGCCTCTAATAGTAAGCAATTAATTCAGTGTCCGTGGATACTGAAATGTATGTTAAGCATACAAGGGTGTCCACGAGCACTGAAATAAAATCAAAGTAGTAAACACACAAGCATGTAGCGTAATGGTGAGCCCCGTCCCTCGAACTTTCACAATTAGATTCCCCATGTCCCAATTTTACATTTGTATTGCTTCAATATCAAAAGTGTAAGCGAAGCGCAGCATGTTTGCACGTCGCTGCCCCTTGCTGAGTATAGCTTACACATCAAAATCATTCAAATAAAGAAAAACATGCAGAATCAATATTAACGTCAATAGTGTAGTGGTTAGAACATCCGCCTAACTAACAGGCATTCACGGTTTGAGTCCAACTATATCACATATCATTTTCCATGTGGAATGAATGTTGTTTTGCTGTAAAACCCTACATAATAACATGTAAATGTGAACTGAAGTACCGCATGAAATGTTTAACGAAATTTTCATTCAATCAAAGTGGTACTGTCACAATGAATAAGGCACTAGTAAGCAGGTGTAAGCAAAAATAAGCAGCAGTAAACATATATAAGTACCAGTAAGTAAGTATGAGTGCGTTTGCGCAGGTGTAAGCAGTGCCCAGCACAGGAAATGTATATAAGTATGTACAGATATATAATATATATATATATATATATATATATATATATATATATATATATATATATATTTGTGTATATATATATATATATATATATATATATATATATATATATATATATGAAGAATGAACATTGTAACAATAAAGCATAAAAAAGGAATGAGAAGGGAATCAACAGCAACTCCAGTATTATATAGCTTTGTCGGCGTATGTCATATCAAGCTGGGCAGGAATGAGCAAAGCACTGCTACTCACACCACAGGTAGGATACTACCAGTGGGAGTAACGTTGTCGATCTGCTAAGTCTACTTTACAAACAATCAGAGGGTAGTCCCTGGAGAGACTACTCAAAAATTGATAGGATGATTGGACCTCCGACCATTGCACAAGCAAGGGCAAGTATGTTCAAGGACTAAATGGTGGGAGAGCCTGATAATACATGGGATGGGACAACATACGTGTAGGGCCCCTAACGCTCGGGAAAGGGCAATGTGTGGAGGTGTGTCATGGCTGCGATAGCAACTGGACAATGGATGGTATGCGTGTATGTTGAACTCGGGTGGGGTGGAGGAACTTTGGATATGAAATTATGGCTCCAGGCGTGTCAGGGGTGGATGGGCTGGTTCTCATTGGACCGCCTCGTGGAGGTCAGTGAGTTTGTTATAAGTATATATGCATACACACTTGCATACATCTATATATAGAAGTACATTCCCTGTAACACATTAATTCCTTTTGCAGACATAAATAACATGAATGTGCCCTTACAAACCTTGACAGTAGATAGAATAATAGGTTGTGCATAAGAGGGAAGGGACGAAACTGCTAAAATGCAGAAGTGTGTACAATGTCCAAAGTCAGTGCTGTGCTCAAAAATTCAAATGTGAGGACTTTCTCAGACATGGAATCATTCCTGTGATCTGCCTGCTATGACAACGCCAATCACTAAACCGGTCTATTTGTAAACTAATTACGCCAAACTCGTACATAATTAGTTCTCACGTGTAACATGTGCGTTACCACATAGTCATACTTATTAATTCATTGTAGTGTCATGTTAATGGGAGTAAGGATGTAATGAAGTATAGAGTCTAATCCTGAAATAAAGACATGTGTGCCCCATGTGGGACAACCCAAAAATTGCAAATAGCGTCCTATTGGTCGCTCATGTCACCAATGTTTGTGGACTAAAAGTATAGGATTTCTGAGGATACGTGGAGTAAGTCAACCCATGGGATGGGTCTACAGGAGTAGGGAGTGGCCAATGTGTAGTGGTGTGGATACACCACGTATCCAGCTGGAGAATGGATGACTGCTGTGTTAGTGAAGTGTTGGGGTGGGTGTTTGGGGAACTAGGAGTCATGGGTATATGGGTATATATGCAAATGAAGCAGCAAAGCAATAATGTATTGGTTAGAGCATCCGCCTAATGAACAGACATTCCCGTTCCGAATCCCACTGCAGCACATACCATTTTCCATTGGTAATCTGTATATGAACATATGTCGACATCTGTCCGCTGAATAACCTACATAATAACAATTAAAAGTGAACTGGAGTGAAGTGTCAGTGTCATAATGAATAAGGCACTATTAAGCAGGTTTAAGCATATATAAACACCAGTAAGCGTGTATAAGTGCATTTATGAGGGGTATGCATTGCTTTACAGACATACACACACATATGTATATATATATATATATATATATATATATATATATATATATATATATATATATATATATAAATATATATATATATATATATATATATATATATATATATATATATATATATATATATATATGTATATATATATATATATATATATATATATATATATGTGTGTGTGTGTGTGTGTGTGTGTGTGTGTGTGTGTGTGTGTGTGTGTGTAGATATACACAGATATACAGCTATGATAGGAAACAGCACACAAGAATGACATATGTTCACAGGCTATGCCAATGGAAGTGAGAGGCCCAGGCAAGCAAGAAACATGAAACACGTAGCATGACATTCCAGCCCCCCCCCAGCTGGACACAGGAAACATACACACAAACCCACAGGCAAAGTCCACTGCTCCCCAGACCACAGGCAGAATACAACTGGGGGGGTACACAGTGCACACGTGAAATCTAATCTTGGAACACAGACAGGAGCGTCCCTTGCGGGACGCCCCAAAAATTGTCATATAACCAAAAGAAGGTGATACGCCGACCATTTTGGCTGGGGTGTGTACATACCCAGAATACAAGGGTGAGAAAGCCTGATGACCCATGGGTCGAGACAATGTATGACATGGGTCCTGTGAAGTGGAGAGTGGGCAGCGTGTAGTGGTGTGTTCAGACTCGACCAAAACCCACTGGTGTAGAGGAGGTGCGGGTGGGGGAACTATGGGTATCTTGCTATGGGTCTAGGTGTGCAGGTGTTGGCTGATGTGGGTCTATATGGACAGCCCCAGGGATGTAAGCAAAAGTGTTCATTGGGCAGAGGCATTGCTCAACGAGCAGCCATACCCGCTACGAGTCCCACTGCAGCAAAGTGTAATCTACATGGCAAGGAACGGAATAACCAGATGTAGACATATATATGTAGAGGTATGTGTGTGTATATCTACCCATAATGACATAGAGATATACCTCTCCCTCTCCATAGTACAAATGTTTACATACAGAGACAGAATACATATACATACCCATATATAGATATATACATATGCAGAGACACATATGTCGTTACATATATATAGACAGCAATATATAAATATATACATGTATGCATACATATACAGATATATCTGTATATAGTAATGTGTATATATATATATATATATATATATATATATATATATATATATATATATATATATATATATATATATATATACATAGCTAGGATATGATACAGCAGTTATGAATTACTATGTTCACAGGCCGTGCATATGGGGGTTAGCGGTCCAATCAACAAACATATAACATGTAACATCAACCCACCCCCCCAGCTAGACCGGTGAGACATACAGACACACAATAAAAGTAAACACACCACTGCTTCCCAGACCACCGGCAGGATACTTCCAGTGGGAGAGACCTGCCATGTCTAATCTTGAAACAAAGACGTCAATGTCCCTTGTGGGACACCTCAAAAATTACTGATCATTGGAGTCAGTCCTTGTAATGATTCATCAAACCAGGCTGTAGACACACACAGACCAGTAGGTTGTGCAAGCCTGATAACCCATGGGTCGACACCACATACAACATGGTTCCGAAATGCGGAGAGTGGGCAGTGTGTAGTGGTGTGCTTATACCCCACCTGCACCCACAGTAAGGATGAGTGCTGTAGAGGAGGGGCAGGTGGGGAACTATTGGCATGCAATTATGGACCTAGGCGTGCAGGTGTTGGCTGGTGCAGTCATATTAGGACCGCCCCTGGGATGTAAGTAATATTCCAAAATGGATAGACCTTACGCCCATACCTCTCAACCCCTAAGAGCAAATCCACTGGACAGAACATAAACTGTTGGGGGAACAAATAGGGACCATACGTCTCTACTCTCCCTGATTTCCAGGGACATCCCTGATTTTGACTCAAATTCGAATTCTGTCTCGCTTAATCCCTCCTAAAACTTGTGCCTTTTGGAGGAAAGGTGGTGAATTATATGTAATGAATAATGACAATAATTAAGAGTTATAAACTTCTTTTACCTCAGAAAATGTGTATTAATTCATATGCTGAGTCTGTCAATGTTTCAAGTTAATAGCACTAATATTTTAAATGTGTCCCTGATTGTCCCTGATGTTGTCGTGACTTGTCCCTGATTTAGTTAATATTTGTCCCCAATCATTTGAGAGGTCTGATAGGGACAGAAAGCACATATTCCACTTACAACTGTAGAAAGATGATAGAATAATAGGTATGCAGTAGCATGACTCGGCTGAAGGATGTGGGTTCCAAAACCAAATTACTTGTCTGTATTTAATGGTGTCAGTTCCCAGGTATTAGCCAGACAGGTGCAGAGTGTAAGAAGAACACACCAATAGTATGAAGCAAACTCTGGACAGGCCGCGGATGACGTACAGTCGACCGGCATGCTTACGCCTAATGGGCAGCCATTCCCGATACTGTAGGCATGTAATCCGATGTAATAGGCATCACAAGGTAAATCATCCTCACTCCCACCCAGGTTGTGAGTGTCAGATGCAAATACCAAATGCAGTGCATTGGCAAGTGCAGGAGCAAGCGGGTGTAAGCCTGGTTGGGCACCGGTATGCGAGTATCACACTGGTGAAGAAATGTAGAGGCTAACTGAGTGCAAGAAACTGTAACCGGAGGTTAGCATTGCTTAGCTCCACGCAAACCCACGCACACCTGCTCACAACTGCTTTAAAGTGCCTTAATCACTCTGTACCCAACAGCTCATGTTCTGGCCAGCAACAAAATAACCAGCCTCTGCAAGGCTAGAATGCAGTACCCTGTACATCACAGTCATAGTAGTAAACCACTACGCCATGATAGCAATAAATATAAAGGACGTATCAGCAAACTAATCTTCACAACAGGGAAACAAATCAAATATGTGAACTGAATCTATGTACAGTGTAATGGTCTATAACCTGCCACAGATGATAAATATGTGAATTGGAGTACTGCAGTAAACATAGAGTTGAGGTGTCACTGTAATAAGGTTCTGAATTCCCCAGGACTCCATACAGTGTATGTACACATGAATGACAGATACCAGACACATATATAGCCTGTAATGAATAAGTCATCATTGACAAAAATCAAATATAATGCTAGATAACCAATAAGCAATGCTAACCGCAGCACAGCCCAACTAAGTAATTGTAAGCAATGTGTAGGAAAGCCAATACAATATGCCCACAAGTACACCTCTTTAAGCAGTGCCAACCTGAAGTAAGCAGGTGTGCCCATAACTTAGCCTTTACGAAACCGGCCAATTACAGAAAAGTGTAGGAATCCGGCCCTACTTAAACCAAAGAGGCAGGAATATGGCTCATAACTGGTTGTAGCATCCCCCTGCAGGCAGAATGGCTGGGGTGGGAGAAGGCACTCACTTTACAGCGCAGCGCTGGGGCATCCAGGAGTCCAAATTCATGGTATGGCTCCTGGTAAAGCACCATGACAGGAGACTACTGCAGGGCCAGTACCAGGGCTCACAGTACAAAATGGAGGCCTGGGACAGTCTCGCCCGTGACCTCACTAATGCCACAGGTATCCCCTGGACTAGTGAGCAGGTCAGGCACAACCATGCGGACTGAAGCGGCGGAGGGGGGATGTCCTGGAACAGTGGATCCAGGAAGCAAGGCAGATGCAGAATGCCCAGGAACTGAGTAAGTACTCCTTCCACTACGTAGTTAATAATTGCCTAGCTTGTGTATACTATGGATTGGTATGGCTAAATATCACTGTATTTCTCTGACAGCTGCAGGTGAGCGTGCTGTGAACCAGCAAGCCTATGATGCTAGGCTGCAAAGGATGCATCATGAGGCAGGTTAGTAAATAGCCTGCATGTACTGTCATACAAAATAAATGTAAGAGCCTCAGAAGGTGTTGTACCAATATACAGAAAAGTGTAATATGCTGCAAATAAAGGTGTAACCCCTACATTGCTTCTGTTTACTCTGCAATCATATCCTGTATTACTGTTGCAGTTATTAAATAGTACTGTTGTGGTAAGCAGTGTTACCCACACTGTAGTATGCAGATAAAATGTTTGTGAACTACTGTATAACAATGTCAGAAGTGCAAACAGGTCAGTCATATTAGACAAAATACATTGCAAAGCCTCATAACAATTGCCCGATAGCATAGTGTACAGTGATCTTAACTGTAATGGTTTTGTCACACACAGCAGGGATTTGGATCCCAGGAGCGCTAGTAAGTTGTATGCATAATCATTCCACACAACTGCACACAGTCTGTTAGAATGTTCAGAGAGAAAGCTGTATGCATATTTACACTTAACAACTGTACAGATTTTGCTAGAATGCTTAAATAGAGAGTGGTATGCATAGTCATACCCCTCAACTGTTCCAATCTTCCCAGTATCTCCTGATAAATGACCCACGTCACCTGCCTTTTGCCCTGTTCCCCTGACAAATTAGTGTGACGATCCAAGAAATGTAGGCAGCTGTTAATGACATATAACTGATATTCAGACTTGTACATAGTCAAAGAATGTACATGCAAACATACCTGTCATCCCAGCATCTCACCCAATGTGTATGACAGCAGTCTCAAAACATGTTGCATTAACACCTGCATCTAGTCAAGCCTGTACATAAGACACAGGTCCTGTACATTCTAATCTACAAACATACCATTGTACAATATAATGCCACTGGGTAGTGTAATAATACATGTAAGGGACAGACCACTGCAGTGACTATGAATGTTGTGAAAACTACAAGGAGTTATTAGTTGTTAATTGAACTCTGTCTCTCTCAACCCTACCATATGTGCAAAAATAACCGATTTACACAACTCATTTGGTATGGCTATACTCCTAACCTTTGTTTGGACATATGTCCTCTTGGTTTATAAATATTCACATCTGTTACTATGCATGTGCCATGTTAACATACTCCCATATTTCTGGCCTGTTGCCATTAATGAAACCTGCATGTCGTTGTAATGGACACTGTTTACTCATATATGCATGTGTTCTGCCTGCTCTGCAACAATTTATATCTGGTGCCCTGGGTAATGGGAATACCTATGCAAGCTGCTATACCTAATCGTGAATGCTGTTGACTATTACTAACCCATATCTGCCTTAAACATGATACAACATAGCTTGTACGAGAAGGCCAGTTTCAGCAGACCCACCTGTTCCACCTCAGCTGGCCATGACACCGGACACCAGCACATCTGGGGCCCAGCCCGGGACCTCCTCATCTGTTACCCCTGCACCACCTTCAGGTGGAACTGTTGCAGGGGATGGGGCTTGGCCCCTCTGGGAGTGGGAGCGGACAGGAACCTGTCACCCGTGATACAGTCTGGGCCGTGGTGTGTAGGGAGCTCGACAGGGAGATTCGAGACCGCCTATGCCAGCTTGAGGGCCGAGTGGCGCAACTAGAGGGTGAGCCTGCCCCTCCTACACAGTGCCCAGTACAGCCACCTTCTGGGCTGTGAAGGTGCAGTGGTGACTGCCCATGTGTGGGGACCTCCGTCCCACTGCATCCATTTGTGGGCTCATGGGCTTGCGACTTCCAAACACTCCTCCCCGTCAAAGTTGCCCCCCCCCCACATGTGTCATATACTGCCCCTGTACGCTTCTTGTTTTTCTTGTCTGTCATCCTACCCAACCTATCCTCCCTGATCATACCTGCTTTCCTTCCCCAACATCCCACTCTCACCTAAACATAAAAGAAAAAAGGGCAATCTGTTCCTGCAAAAAAAGCACGCCGCATACATAGCTGTCCATTTCCACACATGTCCACCGGACACATGTAAACGTTTCTAAGTGGGATCACAACATACTATTGTTGTCCTCACTCCTCTCTCAGGGATGTGAGTGTCCAAATGTACCACCGAATTTATTGCATATGTACAGCCGTTGCTGTAGAAGAAATGGACAACTATGGACTTTCCCTACACCCTTCCTGCACATCCCTAGCTATTTTTCCTACTGTCTTTCCCTATTTGTGCCCCTTTTCCACCACTTTCCTATCAACCCTTTTTTCTTGTTTTTTAAAGAAATTAGCATGGGGGTAAACAGGAGTAAGTACTTTTAAGCAGCAGTGAGCGGGTTACAGCCTGTTTGCGCAGGGGTAAGCACTGCCTACACAGATTAAGCTATCAAGAAGGTAACTGAGTGTAAGGAACTGTGACCAAAAGTAACCACTGCTTACAGTCACACAAACCCATGCACACCCACTCACAACTGCTTAAAAGTGCCTCAATCACTCCATATCCAATGGCCCTTGTTCTGCCCAGCTACAAAATAAAGGGCCTCTGCAAGGCTCAAAGCCAGGACCCTGCACACCACAGCCAATGTGATTTACCACTAAGCCATGGCAGATATGCAGACATGGGATGTTATCACAAACATATCATCCAGCACAGTCATTCAACAGTATAGGAAATATATTCCTTCATGTAGATGTATGTGTGTGTGTTTATGTCCAGATATAGATACATACATATACATAGATATATCAAGAACATCCCATGTGACAACAAAGCATTACGAAAGAATGAAAAGGGAAACGCCAGCAACTCCTGTATTATGTAGTGGTGATGTCCTATGTAATATCAAGACTCCCTCAGACAGACATGTGTCATTAATACACGCAAACATTTGTACATTGGCCAAATACATTACTCTGTGCATTTTATTTACATTAACAAAACAGTTCCTGTCCAATCATTATGTGAAAACAGTACTCTTGCAAGGTGCTGTGTGCGACATCATCATCATGAAAAAGGTAAATGGGGTAACCATAGAGGGACCAGTAGTGTCGTGTGTACAATGGGGTCATCTGCATCGCGTGTACTTGGAACCTTTAGGAGTCATGTGCATACCAAGATCGTGTGACTTGGAAAGAGGGGTGAGGACAACAGTAGTATGTTGTGATGCAAATTAAAAAGGTTACATGTGTCCAGTGGACACGTGTGTGAAATGGACAGCTATGTATGGGGCAAATGTTATTCTGGGAACAGATTGGCCTTTTGTTTCCATTTTCGTAAGGTGAGAGTGGGATGTTGGGCAAGGAGAGTAGGCATGCTTGTGGAGGATAGGTTGGGTAGGATGACAGATGACACATGTGGGGGGGATACACCTTGGATGGGGAGGGGTGTTCAGCAGTCACAAGCCCATGAGCCCCCAGATGGAAACAGTGGGATGGAGGTCCCCACCCATGGCCAGCCACCACTGCACCTTCACAGCCGCAAAGGTGGCTTTGCTGGGGGCTGTTTAGGATGGGCAGGCTCACCCTCTAAATGTGACACTCTGCTCTTGAGCTGGTGTATCTGGCCTCGAAACTCCTTATTGAGCCCCCTACGCACCACGTCCAGGACTGTACGACAGCTGACAAGTTCCTGTCTGGACCTGCTCCCAGGGGGGACAAGCCCCATCCTCAGTGGCGGTTCCACCAGAAGGTGGTGCAGAGCAAACAGAGGTGGAGGTCCAAGGCTGGGCCACAGACATGCTGGTGCCCAGTGCCATGGCCAGCTGAAGTGGGACAGGAGGTTCCGCCGGGACCTCCAATCCCAAACAGCCTATGGTGTTGCAGTTTTAACACAGATATGGCTTAGTAATAGTCAACAGCATTCAGGATTACTTATAACAGCATGCATAGATATGACCATCAACCCAACACAACAGATGTCATACATTTGCAGAGGGAGCACAACACATGCATATATACTGCATGACTTCTGTACAAAGTGTAGAAGACTTGTGACTGCAGCTATAAACAGTAGCCCATTACTGGAATGTCACTGTGAGAACCCCAGACAGTGACTGTCATACCACTGTTTCATGTGATATATGTCCAATCAGGGATGCGATGGCAGTAACTCACATCACTATCACCATGTACTGACTGCAATCCTCACACTATGCTTCTACAGTTCATAGATGTGTGTTCAGTGAGTAACACAAGAAACAAATGGTTCCACACACTGACCAGTCCACAGATGGCCCTACAGATGGGGGTTTCCTCACAAAAAGAGCACTGTCTTGTCAGTTTTAAAACATGCAGACTAGCCATTACCACACACAACTTGTTAAATTGGCAGTAGTCTCAATGAAGCATAGCTACACTTACATGCTGTAGTCATGTCTGGCACATCACCCTCCTGTCTTTATGCTATTTTCTACTGTGTATGTTGTTTGAGGACTATCCAGATATCATCTGTGATGCTGTTTATCAAACATCAGATCTAGGTTCCACTCACAGCGACTGTCATGGGCAAACACCAACATGATGTTCCTAGATATTGTACTGTGTTTCCATGCGATTGGCTATGGGAACATCACCACAGCTGTTCCACATGCAATCAGCTAGAGGAGGACTGCAAGAGGTGCAGAGGCCATCACCTGATCATGACCATCATGTACAAAACACAAGCTGCTGCTGAGCAGGTGTAGAACTCCACATCCACCAGAGAGTGTGTGGGAGGGACAGACAGAGGCAAAGTACATCAGAGAAGGGCTTGGAGACTAAAACATAAGCATCATCTGTCACACACCTACCAGTACAGGGGGTCAAACCCCTGACTGACTAGCCATTACTATTACAAGTGCATGCAGTTACTCCATGTGCCACATAGCTGACATGCTTGTGTGCTGTAAGAACATATATGTGTGCTGGTGAGCGACATCTGCAACAGAGATATAGTAGACATACATTAGGTGTAGCACACATGGCTGTCCACATGAACAGATGTCATTGTCAACACAACCACACTCTCTAAGGGACTCAGACACATTGCCACACTTTACCAGGCTCACAAATACACTTCCTAACTATTTAGTTTGCCACACTGCAGTAATGCACAAGTATTACATTCACCACAGGGGATATCCTGAGGTTCTATGGGCTAGGGCATGTGAACGTGTCTGACATCAGTCAGTATGCCAATGGGACTTATACTGGGTGTGACTGTGGTTGGGAACATCATACCCTACACGCAGACACAAGGTGCCAGCACTGACATGCATGTGTGCATTGCTTCAGAGGTGTGAAGTGGTTGGCTGTGCAAGATGGCTGTACAAGGCTGGGTGAGGGGTAATCCTTGGCATCATGCCACCTGACAATGCTGTGCAGTGTGGTTCAGGGGTGTAGTGTCTGCAGTGTCCCGCACAGATGGGTATTGTATGAACTGTCCTGTCATTCTGGTTACCATTGTGTGTGGCCATTGCTTTGCAATGCATGCCATGTCTGTGTTTGATAGTCCTTGACATGGACATTGCCTGGGATGTGCACGTCCCACAATAATGTACAGTGACATGTACAAGTGTACCTGGTTTGCCTGGCACATGTTGTGTACACAGACTGTTATCCTCAGATGTGCCAATACTGGTCTGGTGTGGCAGGACCTGCTAATAGACAGCAGGTTGACCCTGCACCTGCAGTGATAGCATGATACAGGTATTCCCTGGTGTCAGTGGCATCTGTCCATACAGGGCATGTGTGTAAGGCATTGCATGTCCTTTGTGGATCACATTTGATGGCACCATATATGTTGCAGGCATCCAGTGGTGAACATAGTGAAGGCACATTGTCCGCAGTTATGTGCCTATTGTACTGTTGGACAGGGTGCCATGCCCTCTGCAGCCCACTGCAATCACACCATCCCTACTATCTGTCAACAATGTGCAGGGTACTAGCAACATAGCGGGATATTCTAGGAAAGTCTGTTTGTGTATGGCACATGGGTTCAGACCGTATTCCGGGTAATAGTAGGGTTGCATACTTTGTTCATAAGGCCTTTTGCCAGATGTAGGGGTATGGCTTGCCAACCCAGTCCCTTGGCTGATTGACATATGTACTCCTCGTAAGGTGGACATTGTAACATATAATATGGCCACCATATAGGAAAACTACAAAACCCATTCCCCAACATGTCCAGTGCTTAGACACTCACAGCCACCTCCACACAGGCTCTGATTGTCAAACACACACACCTGCCATGTCTTGGAATAGAACTACTACCTAACTAGTTTATCACACTACAGCATTACACAGTTACAGCATGTGCTACAGAGGTTACTGGGTTATAGTGGTCCCAGAGGTGTATTTCTAGGTGGGTGACATCAGCAGGATAGCCAAAGGTGAGTAATAAATTGTAAGGAGTGTGCGTACTCTAAAAAGCATTGTTTCTTTCTCAGGCAGACAAGCACACGCACACAGTTGACATGTCTGGGATTAGAACACCTACTAAATTAGTTTATTACACTACAGCATTATGCAGTTACAGCATGCGTTATGAAAATTACTGGGGTACAGCAGTCCCAGAGGTGTATTCCTAGGTGGGTGATATCAGTAGGATTGCCAAAGAAGGGCATTTCAAGTGTACTGCAAGTTGTACATGTCTTTTACCTGTATGTACCCGCTGCTTACTGTCATGAAAACACATTTACACCCACTTACAACTGCCTTATTCAGTCCTAATTGACATTATCAACAAGCCTTGCAGGTCTTGAACCCTGGACCATGCACACTGAGGTCACTGGACTTACCACTAAGCCATCTGGGCTGTATACATGCTTCATGGATTTTATAATACACATCTTACTACAGGTATTCCGCAGTACTGAAAACAAATGGGACAGTCACTTTTTGTACATATGTACAGTACCCTTGTATGTAATGTACTCTGTGAAACAACATAGACAAGTCTACATCTGTACAACTGTCATAACTAAATATATATATATATATATGCACCTACGGGATGTGTACACACATATATATATATCTATATGCATATATACAGACACAGCTATAGCCATATATATATATATATATATATATATATATATATATATATATATATATACATGTCTGAACACCCTATGTGACACAAAAGGGTTCCAAAGGAACTGATGTGTACACAAAACAGAGACATCTCTTGTTTTATAACATTTAAATCTTAATCAGTTCACCAGAGAAGGGATGGTTGTTGTGTATGTGGAGTTTGGGGTGGGGAATGATGGCTAAGGTAATCTACCCCAGGGATTGTGGAGTTTGGGTGAGGGAATGATGGGTATGGTATGGGTGGCGACCACTTCTGTGTCACTGCTCGACAGTGGCACAGGAAAATAACATACCCAACTGTAGTCATTCTTGACTGTCTATTCTTTTCTATTCCTAACTATGTAATAATTTGTAGACTCCACTCACCACAGATGACTACCATGGTGTGCAGCATGTTAAAATACATTACGCATGTGTATGCCTGGCTACAGGGTAATCACACACACACTTGCCAGTATTGTGCATACACATCTTGCCTATGTAAAGGTAACTAGTAGAGTGGTATGCAGTTGGTATGTGCCAAATAACCCATACAATTACACTTACTCTGATTCTGCTTCTGAGCTGGGTGACATCACAGGACTGATTACTTGCAGTGGGGAGGGGGGAAAGAGAGGTTTAGCAGTTGACAAGGATAAAGGCCAGTGCAAAAGGTGGTATCTCTTTGGAATGCAGCAAAATCCGCTGCCATGACAGGATGCAGACACAAATACACATACACAACCACACTCAGCCATTTGCTGACAGACACGCTCAGGCACTTGCTGACACACACACACAGTTACCAGTGGTGGGATCAGAACACCTGCCTACCTACAGATCACTATTACAGTAATACAGAGTTACGAGACATGCCACAGAGATTACATATATCAAGGCAGTCAGAATGCCTTTCTAAGATTGAGGACAACAACAGAGATAGTGACAGTCAAGATGTACATAGCTGTAAACCTATGTGTTTAAAGTAGGAGTCCATTACAACCTGCATGCACAAACAAGACACATCATCTGCAGATAAGACATATGTAGGCCTGAGAGGTATAGTTGTAGCACAACAAGCCCTGAACTGGAGTATGCCCATCTGTGGAATGGACAACTACTATCACTATACAGGGTTACAGTGGTCATGCTCATACACATAGAATCACAGGACTTGTTTGGATGCATTGACCCCAATTACTCAAGGTGACAGTGGGCATGCTCATACACTTAGTAGCACAGGGCCGTTTGGGATGCACTATGACTACAACTACACAAGGTTATACTGGGCATGCTCATACACTTAGAAACAAAGGGCTTGTTTGGATGCACTGACTCAAATTACACAAGATGGCAGTGGGTATGCCCATACACTTAGTAGCACAAGGCTGTTTGGGATGCACTCCGATTCTAACCACAGAAGGCCACAGTGTGCATGCTCATACACTTACATGTACAGAACACGTTGTAATGGACTCCTATTGTAAACACACAGGTTTACAGCTATGTACATCTTAACTGTCAGTATATATGCACATCATACAGGTTTACTACCAGATACCTGTATGTGGCCCATAAATTATATATCTGTGTCTGTGCTGTGTGATACACATGCATACATGTACATGAAGTACTGACATATATATGTGAAGTATACACAATCATGCATGTGTGGAGGTGACAGACAATAGGTTAACTGGGACACACAGGTGGATGCTACCTACAGCATGTGTCACACACCTTGCTGCCCTGAAAGGCATACATTGATAGCAGGTTGTGCACAGTGGCATTATACTTGGAAAAATGGCATGTACAAGCATCATATGTGAGCCCCATTGTGTAATGGTACTGAGGTGCAGGTGTCAAGATGACCTCTCCCAGCTGTGACAGTAGTTGTCATTATTAGCAGGACCGCTACACTAAGTATATCTGACATTGGTCATATACACAATGTCTGCTGCTGTCCTTCACCTTACATGTGGCATTTGATACCAAGCACATTACTGCCACTCGCAGTGATGGCATGGTACGAGTGGCAACTGTTTGACCAAAACAATGAGCCAATGTCCTGCTATAATTATGAGGTTGTCCAGTGTCTGTCATTCCAGGCTGTCATGACTGAATGACAAGCCTTCGCACAGAGCACATGCATCCATGTTTCAAGTGAGCGTGGATAATACCTAGGTCGCATTTACCCATATAGTCACATTCCAAGGCAAAAGTCCTACACACAGAAGTAACACCCTGACACCTACAAGACAATTGCATTGGATGCTTATGCTAACCAGTGCTAGATGTGTGGCTTTCGTAATCCATTTGCTCAATGTAGAACCTGCAATGGGGAATACTGACATTTGTGCAGTGAGGAACACCTGGCTGAAGGCTCTGTAGTGCACAATTGCACTACCACCATATAACTCAGATCCAGACATGTGGGCCATAACACTGGTATGGACCATTCCAGGTGGTGGTGTTCACATATTCATAAAGGCTACTCACATGTAAAGACCACTACTCTGACATAACTCATCACAGATGAGTCAGGTACATGTGACAGTGGCAAACGCTGCATTCTAGGTTGTATCCTCTTATACATCCACCACCTTGTCCTCAGACTACCAACACACATTCATACATGTGGTATGACATAGTATGGTAGACCACCAGATAACCTTCAATTGGTGGACTGTACCTAGGCCTTCATCAACTATGCAAAGTACCCATGTACTGATACAGTTGCATAATGTGTTATGCAATGCAATAATACCACTGTTTGTAACCAGGTCAGTTGTACACATACCAGGGTCCCTTGGATGTTGTCAGCATTAACACAGTCGACTGTTGCTGTACACCAGTAAACAACACCCTCATGGTTGGATATGACCTAACTGTACCTGCCCTGGATATGTACATCCCACACTCGTACAACATAAATGAAAATACCATAGCTGTCATTGTCCTTTCTACATACAGGTGGCTACATTCATTACACACATGCACATGGCAGATAACATGCTAACAGTACATAAGGTTTGATATCTATGTTAACAGAGGTAATATTCCCTCTCTTCTGGTTAGCCATGACACCTAACATATCAGAAAACAACCCATGTGGCATGTATGTCATTAGACATGTCCACCTAATGCAATGCCTACAAACATACCCAAATAACAGGATGATAGGGCCTACACACAACCTGTATTGACAGACTCATGGAAATCCAGCTCTGCTCTGCATGTTCCTGAGTAGTCACAGGTGATATGTCCATGACATGTACAGCCAGGTGTGCCCACAGCTTCTACATATACCCCATGTCAACAATTGCAAGCCATGCATTCTATGCGCTCTCTGGACATTAGCCTTATTACCACAATAGCCAGAATGTGCTGGGGTGAGATGTTTACAAGCCACAGACCTCACACATGCTTGAATGAGTTTACTGCCTAGATCTAACAGAACACATTGCTGGAACTCTTCCAGTAAACATGAGGTGTGTGTGGCAAATATGATGAGTCACTATTGACCATTACAGTGCCCTGGCTTCACCATGGAACTGTCAAGTAACAGTTTGTAGATCATGACATGGAATATTGCTGTGGGTGTGTCTTACTGATATGTGCTGTTGGCATATATGTACACTTGGCTACTCAGTGAAGGTGGTTGTGTGTCCTACCAGTACATGAATACAACATCCATTATGGTGTAATGCTTGGCTAGGTTTCACACATGGCGTGGGGAAGGTGTGGAATGTATCCTCTTGACCTGCTAGTCCACTTACTGATGTAGACTGCATATGTGTACATGTATTGATGTGTGTCTAGATTCCATGCATGTGCAGTGTCTGATGTTTGAAGGTTCATAGGTAGGTACTAGGCTATCAGTCCATGGGCCTACATAAGCCTAGCCAACAAGGTTCTCTGGCTTACGCCAACCAAGAAAGTTAATTTCCTGTGCCACTGTCGAGCAGGGACACAGAAGTGATCCCTGGGGTGTATTTCCTATTTCCCATCCACTCATCAAGATTTTTCTTGAAGAGTGCTAATGAAGAACTTTGCTTGACATAGATGGGTAGCCTGTTCCGAGTATGGGAAATCTCTGAGACAGGAATCTATCCCTCCAGCATGTCCTGTTTATTGTGGTGACAAGGTTTAGGTTCTTAAAGCATGTAGCTCAGAGGGATTGAGATTTCTTTAGGTGTAGCATGTCCAACAGCTCTGGGTTTGACATAGCTTTATATGTTAGGCAGAGATCACCTCGGAGTAGGCAATATGCTACGGAGTAAAACTGGAGTTTTTTGAGGCGGTCAGTGTAGGGCATTTGTTTGAGGCCAGTAATCCTCTTTGTGAGGTACTTATGTGACCTTTCCAGCTGCTGCAGATGTCTTGTGAGGTACATTCCAAAATGGGCATTGTACTCTATAATGGGTCTAATGAGTGTCGAGTAAGGGGAAAAATGACCTCTTTTTTCTTGGATGAGAACCCTTTTATGATGAGGTGTGCCACGTAGAAGGGTGTCCTGACTACTGTGGCGATGTGACTATCAAAGGAGAGACTACTGTCCACCTGGGTCCCAAGTTCTGTTATCACACATTCGGTGCTAAGTAGATTGCTGCCTATGTGGTAGTTCATGGGTACAGAGTTTTTACCAAAGGGAATGACACTGCACTTTTTGGCATTGAGCTTGAGGCTCAATGCCAAGACTGTTGTCTTAGTACATCATGCTCTTGCAATGCAGCCTCAGCATTGCCAACTGTATATGGTGATATGCTCAAAGTACAGTAAGCTGTACATTAGGTATGGGCAGATGTTTGGACATGACTACTAAGTGGTGGGGCTACTTTGCAGATGAATGATTACTGAGGATAGCTCACAGGTGTGTTAGAACCATTCCTACAATAATCTGTGTAACTGCTAAGCTACGGTTTTGTTAATTGAAGTGGAAGACAGACAATGTAGAATGCAGTAAGGGTGACACTGAAGGCAACCCTCTTGACACCTGTAACAGTAACACCTTTCCTGTGCATATATTGTGCATATATCAGCACAGTTGGCAAAGGAAAGAGTCAGTACACTTTGTAGTGGATGCGATAGTGCTGTACCTCTGTAATACCTATCATGAGATAGGCAGGTGTTTGATTCACAGTACTGGCATGTGTGGGTGTGTGTGTGTGTCCATATAAGTCACGTATGGCGGGGAATACATCCCACATGTTTTTCACTCTCCTGAACACTGTTGTAGACATCAGTACAGAGTGAAGTGTAGAAAGAAAGGCATAGGCAAGTGGATGAACCTCACACATGTCTAGTGTCTGTATGTGTGTGACATAGGTGTATATCTTTGTGAATGCCACAGTGTGTGTGTGTGTGTGTGTGTGTGTGTGTGTGTGTGTGTGTGTGTGTGTGTGTGTGTGTGTGTGTGTGTGTATGGCTGTCCGGTCCCTGAAGTGAGGCTGTATTTTACCATAGTGAAATGTTAATGTCCCCTTCCCCCATCCACTCAATGCAATTTAGTATCCATGTTGATATCATCAATCTTAGAAGGGCATTCTAACTGCCTGTTAACATGTACACCCTGGGGTGTGGCTTGTTGATACATAGCCTACTGATGAACCTTCCTCCCCACATACACTCACTGCACTCTAGTATCCCTGTGGATGTCCTTGATCGTAGGCCATTCCGACTACCTGCACATGTGTAATCTCTGTGGCACTTTTTGTAATTGTGTAGTACTATAATGATGATTTGCACATATGCATGGGTTCTCATCCCAGCACTGGCAACCATGTGTGTGTGTGTGTGTGTGTCAGAGTGTATGTTACTGTGTCTGTGAATCCCTGCGTGTGTGGGTGTGTCTGTGTTTGCATCCTGTCATGGGAGAGGGTATTACTGCTTCCCAATGAAAAGCCACTATTTCCACTGGCCTTTACCCTTGTCATCTGCTATACCACTCTTTTACCTCCTCCCCGCTCCAGGTAACTATACCTCTGATGTCACCCACTATGGATGGACTGCTCTGAACACAGTAGCTTACTACACAGCTATCATGCTCTTGGATCATTAGAACAGTAAACATAATTGAAACATTGGAGATTATAATTGTGATGTGGAAGCTACAAAGTGCATGCAGGTATTGTCATACAGAGCTGGGAGTAGTCAACATGTACATATGGGACACTATCTGCAAACACTGACATCCCCCGGCACATGCAATTACACCTGAAAGAGGAAGGTAGAACATCAAGATCAACATGCTGTTACTGTTGTTACACATGATACATACTGTCAAACGTACAAAATGCATTCTAAAACTATACTACATGGTATGTATGCTGCCTGTCAACACTGCTCAGCAATATTAATCTACAATTGTCTTCCTAGTATGTTCACCCTGTGCATCAGACCATATGAGCATGTCCCTTCACCGATGGTGTGGATGACAGGGATGCAGCACAGGCATTATCATATGCACAGGGTGATATTATTTGCCAGAAGCCTAGGCTGCGTCATTGGATGACATCATGTGTGTGGGTTAGGGCCTTTGATATCACTGGGTGTGTGTGTGGATGTTATGCGTGTGTGTGTTGAGGTGCCCTACATTTGTTTCTGGTGTGTGTGTTTATGTATGCACACAGGTTTGGCATGTGGCTGGCCTACACAGGGGTATTATTGACAGCTGCAGACTGTACAGGGCAGGTTTCACAGTTCACGGTGTCTGGCCACGGCCACGTGACCTGCGCCTGCCAGGGGTTGCACGGGCACTACCAGGCAGAGGTCCAGATTGGGTACTGTCTAATGCACATGTCCACTGGAACTGTGTCCATGTTGGGACTGTCCAGGACCACGTCGACGTGGCCTGTTGTGTCCTGGTGTGGACAGCACAGCACCAGCTGCACTACTGCTGCTACCGCCACTATGGAAGAGGGCATGTGCAGTAGCATGTTCACATAGATCTTCAACAGGTGATGTAGCTGACCTATATCCATGTGCCCGACGCATCACTCCTACCAGATGTTCCAGCACAGACATTCCACGCTCGAGGATTGACATCCCACGGTCAAGGACTCCCACCATGTCACCCATTTGTCTATTCAAAACATCTGCAATATGATGGTGAGCATTTGCAATTGCCTGGATGTTGTCAATTAAAGACTGGAAAGCAGACCTTTGAAGCCTTAGACCTTCTCTGTTGTGCCATTCAGCACGTGCCTGTGCCTCCATTACAGCCTGAAACATGCATCTGGTGACACCAGCTGATGTGCTTTGTCTCACAGGGGCATGTTGGCCAGTGGCACTCCTATGAGTGGCACTGGGCACATGCCTGTGTTGGACATCACCAGTCAATTAGCTGGGATCATGGTGTGCAGGCACACCTTCCATAGTCTCCATACTTCCCTGTTCCATGCTACCACCCACCAACTGTCCTTCTTCTATGGCCACTGGTGATGGGGTATGTGTAAGCAGGAGAACTGTGTGCAAGGATGAGGGGGATACAGGTGGAATTGCAACCAATGGCACAGATTCAGCACCTGACAACCCTGCCTGTGCCTCAATCATACTTTCATCATCACTGCTAGAGTCTGTGGGGCACTAACATCAGGTGGACCAGAGGAGGACAATGCACCTACAACAACACCTGTGAGGGGCAGACAAGAACTGTACACTACAAGTTATACCACACAGACACACAGACACATGCTATGGCACCCAATGGCATGCAACATGCAGGTGATATGGCAGAAGGCATTCAGCTTAGACAATTAAAGTGGTAGTTATCATACATCCCTGAGTTGCACACAACAGCATGCATGTGTTATAGCAGACGGCATGCACCTTACACGATTATAGTGTTAGTTAGCATACATACCTGTGTTGCACCATTTGTGTTAGTAGCGTATGCCCTATACCTGCAACACAATGCATGCACTATGCACCATTGAACTGCACTGCCATGTTGTGTGCAACATACCCCACATGTTAACAGACCATCGCTGACCTTTGTACATCTGCCACTGATGCTTTGTGTTGGCCACTGCCCCTATGTGTGAGGACATGAGCAGAAGGGTATGTTGACTGAATACTATGTTTGCCAGAGCCCTAGCTTGCATATCTCCCCCAATACAGTGCATGTCTGTTCAATATTATTCTGCCTACCCCTGAGCTGAGTCTACAGACATTGTGCATGTGGCTGTGCACACATGTTTGACATGGCTGTCCCTACTTTGCAATAGTGCCACAGACCAGCACAGGTTTACAGTTCACAGGCCTGATGTGTGGCATATGACCTTGCCAATCACATGTAGTATGACATGTCTTCTGCTGACGTGCTGAATGACATGCATACATGTGTAACACAATAGTGTCCTTTCAAATATACAGTACGGTAATGGTGTCCCAATGCAGGGCCTTCAGCTGACGTAATATTGTCTATCCGCCCTACAAATATGCAGTGACATACTGCACATTGAGCTGATGTGCATAACCATTGCAGGGCATCATGTGGTTTCACTGTTGCTATACAGTGTGAGTTACTGACACAGTTCATAGCCATGACAGTGTTCACATACAATACATATCTAATGTGGAATGTGACCCACGTCACTGAGGTGTATACACACTAAACTCTAATGTGGAATGTGTGACACAGGTCTCAGAAGGATATACAGATGACACCCCTGCACATCTGCAACCATATTACTGATGCCTGGCAACTATGCCCACACATGGCTAACTTAGCAGTACTCCATGTCCCACATGCCATCTGTGTATCTCACACACATGAAGAACAGGCATGACAGTGATGTCTGACACTAGCAAGGTGAAAGTACTGTATATTTGGCTTGATGTGGTTGTATGTGTATGTTGTGCAACACATATATGTATTTGGATACTGTATAGGTGAATGCTTTCATGTCGTGACACACTCAAGATGTTCAAGACATGTTATGTGGTGGTTTCATGTTATGCCTACACAAAATGTGCACAGGTCTGCATGATGTTTAGTGTTTCACATCTGCAATATCACCATTACACAAAGACCATAGTTGTATTGTGTCAAGCCAATGTACAACAGGGTGTACACACATGTACATCACTTCTACTGTGTGTGTTGCTTCATGTCTCTGGCCATCCTCCATGGCCATGTGTACACATGTTCTGTCCAATGGTTGTGATGGCCATCTGTTTCACATGTCAGTGTTATCCCATATGACATACACCCATAGATGTCATATGCTCCACTGAGGGCAGGGTTATGCAGACAAAGAGTGGTATGTTTGGGATGTGAGATATCATGTTTTGCAGGATCGTTAAGCAGTTTGCAGTCAGCCCACCACATGTCATGGACGTGTCAGATAGCACATGACACATGCAGGGCCTTCAGCTGACGTAATATTGTCTATCCGCCCTACAAATATGCAGTGACATACTGCACATTGAGCTGATGTGCATAACCATTGCAGGGCATCATGTGGTTTCACTGTTGCTATACAGTGTGAGTTACTGACACAGTTCATAGCCATGACAGTGTTCACATACAATACATATCTAATGTGGAATGTGACCCACGTCACTGAGGTGTATACACACTAAACTCTAATGTGGAATGTGTGACACAGGTCTCAGAAGGATATACAGATGACACCCCTGCACATCTGCAACCATATTACTGATGCCTGGCAACTATGCCCACACATGGCTAACTTAGCAGTACTCCATGTCCCACATGCCATCTGTGTATCTCACACACATGAAGAACAGGCATGACAGTGATGTCTGACACTAGCAAGGTGAAAGTACTGTATCTTTGGCTTGATGTGGTTGTATGTGTATGTTGTGCAACACATATATGTATTTGGATACTGTATAGGTGAATGTTTTCATGTCGTGACACACTCAAGATGTTCAAGACATGTTATGTGGTGGTTTCATGTTATGCCTACACAAAATGTGCACAGGTCTGCATGATGTTTAGTGTTTCACATCTGCAATATCACCATTACACAAAGACCATAGTTGTATTGTGTCAAGCCAATGTACAACAGGGTGTACACACATGTACATCACTTCTACTGTGTGTGTTGCTTCATGTCTCTGGCCATCCTCCATGGCCATGTGTACACATGTTCTGTCCAATGGTTGTGATGGCCATCTGTTTCACATGTCAGTGTTATCCCATATGACATACACCCATAGATGTCATATGCTCCACTGAGGGCAGGGTTATGCAGACAAAGAGTGGTATGTTTGGGATGTGAGATATCATGTTTTGCAGGATCGTTAAGCAGTTTGCAGTCAGCCCACCACATGTCATGGACGTGTCAGATAGCACATGACATTGTATGACATTCATAGCAAGGGTATAATCCACAAGGGTGTATCCTGTGGGCTGGTCATACTCCAGCTCCAACACATTTAGAGTGTGTGCACACATATGCTCTCTGTACAGTACTGTTTGTATTCCCAACATGTGTAATGCTGATCTGTGGTACCTGTCCCTACAGTGAACCACACCTCCACCATTGTATTCACAGCTGTCCACACATCTGGCAATGACAGTTTGTAAGGTTTAGTGTAGGTGTTTCATAAAGTCTTCAATTATTTCACGTGGGTAACCACTGTGATGCATTGCAGATATGACCAGTGTATATTAACAGGACCACCATACATTATGTGTACGTGTGTTATGGCAGATAGCATGCAATTAATATGATCTGTGCATTATCAAGCCTGGTAAATAATAACAATCTCACCCGACACAGGCTGCTGTCACTGCAAAATGCCAGAGGTACCTAAACAGGAGTGTCACAGCAGTAAGATCATTATCCACAACTGTGTGATAGCTACAGGGTGCAATGTCCATGTTAGCACATAAGCCAGTATAATACACTATACTACAGAGTATGCACATCTGTGCATACATAGAGTAGCAGACTATAGTATGTGGCATGTGTGCATACATGCCTTGCATATGATGTTACATTACATATTGTACAGTAACACATGTAACTATGTGAAATATAGTTGTGTTATATGTGCAATACTGACTTACCAGGCAACTCCAGGTTCGGTGGTTGAGAGATACCCACCTCCACAATACCAGCTAAAGCTTGTGGATGGTGGTCTGCAAGTGTCCCCAGGTTGGCCAGTAGCTCCTTGGTACATGTGAGTGGGGGCTGGGTGAGTGCCCCCCACCTGTTGCACCTTGTTCCCTGGCAATTGCATTAGTACGCTGTTTCGCCTGTCTTATGAGGTCGGTGCAGTGTCGGCGCACCTGCTGATAGATGTGATTGTGGCCGCCAACATCATTTGCACTTTTGTGGAGTTCCTCCCACAGGGCATCCTGTTGCTGTGCATCCTGTGGCACATGGCTGAAGAGTACTAAATGGTTGTCTAGGAGGTATGGAATGAGGACCTCATCCTCCAAGCGGGTGTATGCTGGCAGCCTGGCACGCGGCATACCTGGAAGACATAATGATAGAAACAGGTCACAGTAACTCACAGAGAAGTACAGAAGTACAGCTGAACATACATGTGTATCACATTTATTAAGCTCACAAATAAGCCTTTGCAAATCTACATGACACTAACACCACTGACATGTTTAACTCTCACACATTTGACACTTACTGGTGATGTGATGTTATCACCATATATGTGTGTGTCAAGTGATGACATTGCTCATACTCCATGTGGATGTTGTCTTGATGTGGACATGTCTGTTTGCCTGTACTGGTGTCTTTACCTATCAGCATATGCTGGATGTGTTCCCATTAATGCAATAGACCTTAATGATGTGTATATGTCACATATATAGTCATACACAGCCTTAAGGGATGTGACCTGTGACCCTGCAGACTTGCTCAAAGAATGTTTTACATGTATGTGTTTTGCCATATACATCTACATGGCACTGTACAGCTGTGTAGCATCCTGCCATGTATTACCTGTGTTGCACATGTGAAACACATGGGACAATAGCTAGCCTGATAGTATTTGTAGAGTTGGATATCAACTATAGCATTTATGGTCATAATGAAATAGTAGACTATATGCCCTGGGCCATTTATGAGCCTAGGCTGAAAGGTTATCTAGCTGTAGCCAACAGAGATGTAAGTTTCAGTGGCCAGTTCAAGCAGTGCCACAGAACTGATCCACAGGGTTACTGATATATTTGCCATGTCACAAAGATGGCCTATGTGCAGCTTTGCTGGACAGGGATGCATAGTATGGCAGGAGTATGTAAAGTGTATGTGACAGAGATCTGTCAGGCATGTTGTGATCCTTGTACTAGAAAGGTGGATATCCATGACGTATGTGTTTATTTGGAATCAGGATGTGTTAAGTGTAGCATGTCCAACATCTCTGGGTTGGCCATGGCTTTATTCAGGGTAGGCTGCATCATACATAGTGGAGTTTGGGATTGGGAAGGGCAGTTTAGGCCACCTGAACATGGGCAATAACCCTTAAAGGAAATATGTGATCTATCATGGGTCACATGAGTGTTGAGTATGTTTGAACAATGATCTCTATATTCATGGATGGCACCCTGTCATGATTAGGGGTGCCACATATGACTACCTGACTGGTATGGTGAAGTAACTATCAAAGTAAAGACTACTGTCCAGCTGCTTCCTATACACACACAGTTTCCATTATGTTGACCGCTGCCTAGGTGGTAGTTCATGGGTACAGGGTTTTTAACATAGGGGATGACAATGCAATAGTTAGCTGTCAGATTGTGGCCATACATCACACACCATACATCTAACCCACAAAGGCCCTTCTGTATGTTGACCGCAGCACACATTGGGTCAACTATTGCTCCTAGTTCATAGTCATTTACAAACATCAATAGGCAGATGCCTTCTGTGTTAGTCTGTGTGGTATAGATAACAAAGATGGGGAGTACCAGGAAGGAACCCTGTATTACTGTAGCTGGCACTGGTTTGATGTGTGTTTATTAGTCAGACACCTTCTGTAATGTTGGTTCCCCCAGCAGTCCAGTTGCCAACCACTCCTGTGACATAGGAATATACACCTAGTTTACTAAATGTAGCTGAAACACATTATGGTTGATGGTGTCCTAAGACCTGGCAATGTCATTGTATGCTGTGTGAATCAACCTTACTGTCATCTACATCTGTACTGACTACATCAAATAAGTTGATCACGGTTCATGGCCTTACAGATCAGACTCAGCAGGGTAGTAGTGCAATATTCCCCATTATCAGTGGTGACTCCGCCTTTGTGGGGTGTGTTAACTGTTGCTGTGCACCATTCAGTGTGTACACAGCCTGACATGGAGCTATGATTGAACATGATGTGTATGTGGAGAGCAAATTGTTCTTACATTTGTGTAGGATACACCCTACAATGTTGACAGGTCCCATGAAAGCTGTATGTATGGCTTTAGAGAGTGCAGCTTGTACCTGCATAGTTGTTATTACAGGGGCTCTGTATTGTACATGGATATATAAATATGTGTACCTGTTGGGGGGGGGGGAATGGGTTTAGGTTCTCCAAGACCCTATTGGGATGAACAGGTGCTATTTCTGTAGGTGCAGTACTTCACATGCCACAGTGCTGTGCAGCACGGCAGGTCTTGTTGTTGCCATTACGATTAATGACACAGCTATAGAATGATCTGTGGTTGGCCTCATAATATGTGGCTGATTAGTTTCACAGTAGCTTTGTGTGGATTTATATGGTGTATCTGCATCTTACTGAGGCTGACCAGGGATCACCTCCACTCATATGTGTTCACTCTTGCAACAGTTACTACCTTCTGTGGTACAATTTAAGACAGGGTATCACCAGTTTGCCTTCCTGTTTGTGTTTGGTTGAATCTTGGTTATGTTTCAATGGCACAATCACTGCACGTATGTGACTGCTTTAGGTTCATTTGTATAGGATTCAGCATTTGCACATGCATTATCCATCTGCATGGGTGCCATGACAGTCACCACTTTGCTCTTATGAAGCATAACATTGGCTTTGGAGACTGACTGTGTAGCATACTGTTAGCCCTGTTTGTGTGACTATAGTGATCCAGGTCATTGGGGTTGATGGAATCCAACATGCATTGAGCGCAGGTGTTGGTACATGAGGAGTCTTCCCAGTTCATAATGGAATAGTTGAGAGTAGCCATTATTACGATTTTCTGTCTCAAACCTAATCTTCTCCATTACAGCACAATATGGCAATTGGGAATTCTGCGGCATGGTGGGTGATCTGTCGCAAGGTGCAAATTGGATTCCACTTTGGCACAAAGGTTAGTTGCTCAGCATAATGCATCTGAAGTTATGCAAGTGCAACTAGCATGGGGGTGTACATATCCTTCAGGAATATGGACACACCTGCGACCCGTGTGTTCCAAATAAAGGATAATGGACAAGAAGTGAGATATGTGTTATAACATGGTCATGCAGGTATGCTCTCCAGAGCGTTGAACCATGTCTCAGTTACTGCACAGATATGTTCTCCATGTTAGGGATTGACATATTTGAGTCCATATTGTGTTTCTGACATGTATCACTGAGTAGTGAGACCCGCAGTTTACTGCTTGACTGTCCCTGTAACAGCAGTGGACTTTCACTTGAACTGTGCATGATGAAGGCACTATAGGGGAAGCTTGAGCCCTAGCCAGTATCCAGATTACCAGGGGTGACAGGTGCAGGCCCTGTCTGGCAAAGCATCATGGTCTGTCAACCATGTTATCCCAGGCAGAGAGATACTGGATACCCTTTGAATTGCACCACTACAGTAGACAATTGTGGAATACAGTCCTTTTGTCCCTGTACTGCAGTATCATTCTGGCCAATGGCAGAATGCTTCCCAGGTCTTGGGACATACCTGCATGGGCTACAAGACCTGACAGTTCCTACATGTGTTTCCATGCAGTCCAGGCTACTGCATCACAGGTCCTGCACAACAACATGGAATATGCCAGAGCCATGTGTATAGTTCAAAAGATGGTCTGAGTGTATGGGTATGTGGCTAATCATGGCAGACAGGCAGCTGACAGTATGTATGCCCTCGTATAGCTTGGTGTGTAACATAGTGCTAGAGTTTCCATTCACAAATGAGGACTGTTGGGCATGTTTCCGGCCACGTATTCTGCGGTGTGGCACAATTATGCAAACTATGTTATACAGTTTGTGTATTTCGTTGTCTGTCTATTCCAACTTGGGAGGTCACTTGTTTGGCCAGATACTTAGAAGCGTCTGTGAATGTGTGTGATTTCTGGTAGTGTGTGTGGGTGTCCTTACTGTGTTCTGGTAAGGGTATGTGTTGGTTGTGATGATGAGATGCATGTGTTAACCTACACCTCATGACTGTCTAGTCCAGTCAAGTCTGTAGACTGGACTGCCTTCCAGTTTACCCCTGTAGCTGCATCCCAGACAATGTGTGGGGTGTGGTGTTAGGTGGGTTTGGCAGTGTACATGGCATAGAGATTAGATTCCCCCAGGATGGCCACATACACAAAGCTGACATTAGTAAACACCAGTAGCTGACTAGTGGACATGCCTGTTTGAGCATTCAGTACTACAAGTACCAAGTACTGTATTTAGTTTACTTATTGCTTATGAAGATGTTTTAGACAGTGATGCTCACATAAATATTTGTGTTATGAATGTGACAACACTGGCTATTACGGAAACATTGTAGCTACTTTTAGCAACAATCCTCCTCTGAGGACCACATCACATCCTGATAGTTAATTACAGATGATGCAAGTGTCTACAGGTCTGTTTCCTTTTCTGGGTATATACTCACATATCCACAACGACCATGAGCTCTGTTGGGCACGGACACCCACTCCGCAAACAGAGTCACGTATCAATAGACTCTGCTGCCACTATCAACATGATCAGGATATAATCAGATAGTGTAAGCCATCACCTATGAAGTGGCTATTACACATGGGCAGCATTCTCCTACATCTTACAGTCCTACTGCAGATGTTACACTGGAGTTAAAGATGATATGCAACCTGTTTCATTACCAGTACTGTGCACTACCTTACATACAGTACATGCAAGCGGCTGTTAGGTTGGCAATGAGAGATTAGGCTACACAAACCTGGTAGTTCAACCAGTGTGTCTGTACTCTCAAAATCAACTCTATGTAGGTGTGCACATAGCCATTTGGCCCAGCCCTGTAACATGGGTCACTACACATTTGCATAACATGTACACATGCACAGCTGTTATTGCTTGCAAATGAAACTAGAGAGGTCCAGCCCTGTAACAAGGGTCACTACACATTTGCATAACATGTACACATGCACAGCTGTTATTGCTTGCAAACGATACTAGAGAGGTGGATATTACGTGTTATGTGCATGGATAGTTACCTAGCTCTTCCAATAATCTTTGCTATCAAGCTGCTAAACTGTCAGATGAGTACAAGTGATATGTATCCTGTTACTGAGTATTGTAATTGCCAATAGACATAACTAATGTTTGCATAACATAACAGAAATGCTATGTAAAATGGAATACAGATCTGCCTAAAATACTGTACATTACACAGTTATTGGCACAATATCCCACAATGCAAATCATATTTGCACAGTAAGCCCACCTTTGACATGTTCATCTTACTTATACACCCATACATATGTCTACTGTTACACTACATCGACATATACTATCCCCTGTTATAGCATATACTTGTTGGACCAACCCTGACACTGACAGTCGCTGGAAGCGAATTGATGAGTTCCAAGCCCATATATATCATCCCTTGTGGTGTATGAGGAGTTTGCCTTGTGACCTACAGCAGTACGCACATAGAATACTACAAGCATTACTACTGCTCAACAATACATCGCTACAAGATAGCTATTTCCATTATATGCATTGATTACAATGTAATTCTTACAGAACAGGTACTACATACACAGACATACTTAATGTTATACATACCTTCTTAGTAATTGGAGGTGTTATTGACTGGTATATTACTCGTTTTCGGTTCATGTTTCAGTATTTTGTACTGTTCTACAGGTAGATACAGATGGTTTGAATGTATGACAAGGCAACCTTTTATAGTTACAGATCAGTAACATGTGCTATCCCGATAAACAATTGGTTTTTCTAAGTAGTTAATTACATGCACATCAGCTGCGCAGCTACTGCCTTAGCCAATACCATGGCAACAGTGGAGTATAATTGAGTACTCCACTTGGGCGTTGTCCCTTTGCCTTACTTGTGAGGAAGACAACCTGGAAGTGTTGTTTGAAATCTATTGCAACAGCTGTATGGAGACGAACACTAATATATTGTGTGTAATGCCTAGACGATTTGGTCTAAATGTGAGTACTGCTGTTACATTTCTGAACATTGCTACTTGTGCAGGGTTTGTCTGTACCTAATACTTCTGCATATGTTTCAGTCTGGCCAGGATGTTTGACCAGCTCAAGGCTGCACAGCTATGCATATAATGTTAGGGGGTTTACAGTGTGTTTACCAGACATCTTTAGTTTGGTGTTAATGTGTATCATACTGTGCCAATAATCAGTAATCGGTAACACTTCCAGGTGTACTAACTTTTCAAACCTCTAAAACAGGATTAGTTCAAACAAACTCTGTAACATCAGCAGCTGTTCCATTGTATAACAGCAACTATTTCACATAGGGCCATGTTAGTGTGTCTGTGTCCAGGTATGTTAAGGTTTCAGCAGATGTCGTACAGTGGTTGAATAATTGGTTATGGTATGACAGGATAGTATGACAGGATTCATGAAGCTTGCGCCAGGTGCAGGCATAGCGTCGGAGTTCTAACACCAAATATGGCGACCGAGCGATTCAGGTACGAGCTGTTTCCACGTGCACTACCTGCGTATGCTACGCCAGCACAACTCATGAGCCATATATGCTAATTACCCCATGTGCAGCAGTGTAGCATGCAAATGAAGGTATGTAGTGATTTAGGAAGTGGTGCAGGCATAATGTAAGCATGCAGAAAATTAAACCGTAGAAAATGGTTTACATTTTTGCAAACATAAAATCAGAGCCATTACAGCCGACCAAACACATGTATTATAATGTTAATATATGCCAATGGCTAAATATATAGCCATTGGCATAAAAAAAATGTACAAAATATAAAATTAACATTTAATATATATAGTCGCACTATCGCTACGTGGAAGCGCAGGGCAGCGGTGCACAAAGGGGAACGCAAGGAATATATAAAAATATAGAATAAAACCACAATGAAACACATATCATGATTTCCCCATAATAGTCAAAGGCAGGCATGCTACACCATACTCATGTCGCAAGGGTTGCTAAGGGGCAGTGACAGTGTTATGCGCAGTAACTAGGAATTAGTAGGCAATGCCATGCAAATGAGAGGAGAAATAGTGAATCGCAGATTCCCCGGTGGTGTAAGGATGCACCTCACAGTGTAGCATTATAACACCGAGGTGAGCCCTTGAGATAAAGATGACATCAAGAGAGGGGTGTGTCGCCATTGCTGTAAGCACATTGGAGCATTGCTAAACCGGTCGGGTCCTAGCTAGGCAAAGCTGCAGGATAGGGGTGTGTCGAACTGCCCATAGCTATGCTTAGCTGAGAGTACACAAGGAAACCGAGTATGCATGTGAACGGAGAAGAAAACGCGCATAAACCCGGTAAATGGGTATGTGCACTGCGCACTGCAGCTGAAACAGGAAGGATATAGGAAAGAAATAAGGAAATGCTGCAGCAGTGAAATTGGAGTACAAATGACTACTTAACACCTAGGAGCCTACAGTGGGCCATTGACAACAGCTAACAAGGCTGCAAGCAGCTACCTGCAGAACAGGGAAGGGGAGGGGCTGTACTGCAAAGAAAACAGCAAAGTGTCAAAGCAGAACAAAGGTGATATGCAGTATATCAGCTACAAGGCACATTTCGCCATGACTGGGTAGGGAAAGTACAAAACAAGAAAGACAGCAGGTGGATGCATGCCTGATAATGGCAGTACTTGCAGTACTCATCGCAAATCCCATAAATAAGACACGCAGCAGCTAGAATAGTTCATACACACCCACTTACATCAGCAGCATCCATAGCACAATACTATAAAGTGTGAAAGCACCTCACACACATTTGTGTATTCCCATACACTCTGCACCAGTGGTGTATACAGATGGAGAATTTTTATTATGTACATGTTAGGGGCTGTCATAGCTTTGATCCACAAGCATGTGTTGGAGACTGAAGGTGGTGTGGAGGATGATGCACATGACCACCACAGGCACCAGAGGAGCAGGAGAGTGGTCAGACCCAGGGTAATCTACCAGGGGTTACATAATATGGAGATAGTAGAGCATTACAGGGTGGACAGGGACACCTTACAGCAACTTGTGGAGCTGTGCTGGCCATGGCTCAGAGCCAGAACAAACAGAGGGGAACCCATCCCAGTGGATACGACGGCATGTGTAAGCCTGAGAATACTAGCTACAGGTACCTTTCAAAGACCAACTGGGGATATCATGGGTATCTCACAGGCATCAGCATCCGGGGTACTACACCATTTCCTGGATGCCATGTTACTACATGCCAATGAGCACATATACTTCCCCCGAATGCAGGAGGAGTTGGTCAGCAATATGCGTCTCTTCCACCGTGTGGCAGAATACCCGGAGGTACTGGGTGCAATAGACTGCTTGCACATACACATCAAGTCACCACCCGGTGAGCAGGGGAGGCGCTACATAAACCACAAGGGATACCCCTCCATCAACTTCCAGGTCATCTGCAATTCCCAGGACATTATCATGGATGTGTGTGCTGGCAGCTCTGGAAGCTATCATGAATCCCACATCTGGAATGCCTCACAGCTGTATCGGTTATTTGCCGGGGGGGACATCCCAAATGACCACCTGTTGGGGGATGCTGGCTATGCATTGGAACCGTGGATGATGACTCCCATCAGAAATGCACACACACTAATGCAGGAATGCCATAATGAGACACAGGCACAAACCAGAATCGTGTGTTTGGGATGCTGAAATCATGGTTCCGTTGCTTGGACATATCTGGTGCAGCCTTGCAGCACTCTCCAGGCACATGTGCCTACATCTTCATAGTGTGTGCCATGCTACACAATATGGTCCTGCGGAAACAGCTGCAGCAGGGACAGAATGGTGAAGGCCCTCACAGCCCACCACCATTGCCAAGGGCCCCACAGGCACAGAGGTACTCAGACCACGAACACCCTGTGCCAGCCCCAGTAGGGAGATGGAGCCGTGCCCAGTATGCCCATGCCTTGGCAAAGAGGAAATGTATTGCACACACACTGACAGTGTAGGCACCTGGGGACTGACACCTTTCTCCACCTGCACACACAGTAAAAATGGATGGCACAGACACAAGACTACCTGTAAATTGTCATGTATAGGCATCAAACATAGGTAGCCCTCAAGTATTGCACACACAACAGCCATTGGCACAAGGTAAGTCAACACCTGAACAGTAAATTAAGCTATCAGTATATGCAGATACCGTATGTATAGATTCATAGGTAGGTATTTGGCCAACTGCCAGAGTCCATTCATAAGGCCAGCCAAAATGTGTCAGCTTTTGCCACCCCATTGATTCATTAACCATCCCTCTGTGGAGCAGAGCCAATGGTGGGATCCCTGGGGTGCATCTACTATTCCCCATCCACCCTTCAAGGTTTCTCTTGCAGAGTGTTAGTGAGGGGCTCTGTATAATGTAGTTAGGGATGTTGTTCCAAAGTATGGGGAGTGTCTGTGACAGGAAGCTGTCCCTCCAGCATCCTCCGGTTATTGTTGTGGCAAGTTCAGCTCACTACAGTGTGTGGCTCACTGTGACATGGATTCCTGTAGGTGGAGCATATCCATCAAGCCTGAGTTCGACATGGCTGTGTTGGTCAATGGAGATCATCTCTGGGTAAATGAGATGCCACTGAGTAAAGCAGGAGTTTATTCAGTCCAGCTGCATAGGCCATATGTTGGAGGTCAGTATTCCCCTTGGTGAGGTACATTTGTGGACCCCCCAGCTGTTGGACATGTCCTCAGAGGTACATCCCACATGGATTATTATACCCTATGATGGGACTGATGAGTGATGAGTAAAGGGGCACTATAACCCCAGTATGTCTAGATGGGAATCCTTTAGTAGTCAGAGGGCCTACATAGAAGGATGTCCTGACTACTGTGGAGATATGGGTGTCACAGGGGAGATCACTATCTACCTTAGTCCCCAGATACCCCATTACCTCATTTGTATTAAAGTGGCTGCCACTCATGTGTTAATATGTGGGTGCCAATTCCACAATGGAATGACCATGCAGTTAGTGGCACTTGGCTGGAGGCCATGTCATTGGTACCCTGTGACGTTCTCTTTGAGGCCCCTTGAGGGATGTCCGTGTCAGCTGGACTATCAGTCATGGCTCCCAGTTTGCAGTCATTGCCAAACATGATCTGCTGTAGTCCACCTGTGTTTGCCTGTACATTTGAGACATATATGCCAAACAGTAGGGCTCCGAGGACTGAGTCCTGTAGGACACCAGTCGTGACTGTTCAAGAGTTGGACCTGTAGACCGCTAGTCGTACCATGTGGGTTCTGTGTGTAAGCCCGTTGGCAACCCAACCTGTGATGTATGGGTGAATGTACAGGCTGGTGTGTTTATCAGTAATACCTGAGTGGGGCATGGAGTCAAATGCCTTGGTGAGGTCCAGGTAGTATGTGTGAACCACCCCCTGTCCTCTAACGTCTTGGTAACTGTATGTAGGACGGCAAACAGGTTCAGTAGGCATGAACTTCACTCAACCAAGCTGACCTGGGTTGGGTCACATGTTTGAAGGTTACCAATGTCATTGTTAATGAGTGCCATGAGGATGTGAACCATACCATTGCAGAACAGGCTAGTCAGGCTTATGGGGTGGTAGTTACAATGGTCAGTTGTGGAGTGGAATAACCGTTGCCACGCGCCATTGTATGGGCATGTAAGCCTGTGGAGAGTCTGAGGTAGGAATGCTTAATTAGGTGGGGGGGAGGTGGTTGTCTTGTACAGTTTGCAAGATGCAGTCTGGGTCAACATCTGCCTCCATTGACGCTGTGTTCTGCTGTTAGAGAGGGCCATTTCCACCTGTGTGTCTCTTATGGTTGGGATACTGTACCTTTCGGGTAGTGTTGTGGGCTCTTTAGGGGGTGAAGTATGCACCTAATGTATCTGCAAGGATGTTGGTGATATCAGTAGGGTCAGCATATTTTGTGCTATATTTCACTGGCACAGTGCAAATCTGTGTGTCACCATGTAGATCCTTAACATAGCCAAAGAAGGCTTTGTGGCTATCTTTCGAATCCTTGCGTATTCTCCTGCTGATGTTAGCCTTAGATGATGTCATGAGGGACCTACGTACCATACTAATAGTGGTCACGGATGTCTGCCCTTCATGGGATTTGCTGTGTGTCTGGAACACTGTCCTACATCTGTAGTATAGCCTGTTTATTGCAGAGGTCCACCAGACCGGTGCCCTTGTCTAAGAGGAGTGAGTCTTGGTTCACCAGCGATGGCATGATCCATTCATCTGTGTAGGTGCTTATAGACTGCATTTGTAAATCTGTCTGTATCTTGAGCAGTGTTTCCCCTTAGCATGGGGGCTGTGAAACCCCCCACCCCTGTCACTAGTAGTGTAAATTTAGCTGTAGGAAAGGTATACACTGTGGTATCCATGGGTGGGGGAGATGCTAGGGTGTGGAAACAGTGAATAGTTCATGGTCAGATCTAACCAGTGACCGGTTAACCTCCCCTGTGGTGCACCTGTTGCCCATGTTGGTGATGACCACATCTAGTAGTTTCCACCCCACGTTAGGGAGGTTATCACCCGATACAAGGCATATGAGGTGATACATTCCAGGAAGCGCTGGTCCTGAAAGTGAGTACCGGAGTACGTTTCCCAGTTAATGGTATGGTAGTTGACATCGACCAATGTCAGGGTGTGCATTAGGACTGTCGTGTTCACCACTTTCTCCAGGTAGGTGGAGTGGAGGTCCTGGGTCATGGAGGGTGATCCATAGCAGGCCACATTCCACATTGCAGTTGTGGCTGATGTTAGCTGCACATGGATGATCACAGAGGTATCATGCTGCCCCACTAACCTGAAGGTGTAGGTATCCCTGATGAATATGGATACAGCCCCTCCATGTCTGTCAGTCCATGTTCTGTGGCTGAAATGTGTCGAATGGGATGTAGTCTGGTAGTGCTGATGTGCTCTCAGTAGCCTTAAGACAGATGCCAGTTAATGCACAGATGTTGATGTTGTCCATCTTGAGGAGTGCTGTGAGTGCATGCATGTTGTGATCACAACCCCTGGTGTTGAGTAGCATAAACCTCATTGAATCTGCTATTGTGCTGTTTACAGAGCTGGTATTCACCTTTGAGACTCTCCTAAATAAGGCACAATGGGGGTGCCAATAGCTTGGCCAGTATTCCAAAGCGTAAGGCTGACACATATGCCGGTATGGAATCATTGCATGCATGTTCCCCATCTGTGCTTGTCTTTCATCTCCCCTGTAGGTAATCTAGTGTTAAGCAATAAAAAGCCTTAAACTTATACAAGTCTTCTAGCTTCCAAGATAGGCTTTTGGCTAAGTATCAGTGCTCTGTATGTTCTTGCTGTACTCAATTTTTTCCTGACTACATGGTGAGTTCACACTGTATATTGTAATCTGAAGGTCTGTTTATTCACATATTATGGCTGTGATGGCCTGCATGTTAGAGGTTCACAGATAGCCTACTATCTATCTGCCCAAGGGCAATTAGAAGCATAGCAACAGTGTGTTGGCCTTCCCCGCACCATTGATGAAGTAACTGAGCCTCTGTGAAGCATAGCCAATGAAGCAATTCCAGGCGGAGTTGCTGGAAGCTGTTGAAGACTGGGGTTGTGGAGGGTGATAGGGGCACTTAGTGATCTAAAGAGGGCATGTTAATGTGGCAATTCAACACCATTCAATTCCCCCAACAGGTATTGCAGCTATCAAACTGGACAGGCTCCCCCACCCCCTGGCTGTATGATTCTGGGACACATGATCCCAGGGGTGTATAGTATGTTACCCATTCACACAACAAGGTTTCCCTTGAAGTGTGTCAGTGAGGGGCTATGCCTAATGTAGTTAGGAATTGAATGTATTGTCTCACAGTACATTTGCTTATATGTTGTTATTTCAAGAGTACGTGAAGCTCAGTGAGTTTGGTGGCTCCACCCCTTTGCTTAGCCTAACTTACACATAGAAATCATCTAAATAGGAAATAGGCAGAAGCAACGTTAATGTCAACAGTGTAATGGTTACAGCATCTGCATGGTATCTGTACATTCGAGGTTACAATCCCGATAAAGGCAGGGATGTTTATCATGTGCAAAAGTATCCCTTAACCACAGTTTGCATATATAGGTAGTAATCATCTGTATAATAAACATTGAAATCATCCATATAAACCCATGTGTGCAGGAGAGTACAGTTAACAGAGAATGTAAAGTCATGTCAGCACATAGTGAGATATTACATCACTGACAGGTATATATCCAGAGTAGTTAGCGGATGTGGCCGTGTTTGCGCACACAAGTTATACGTTACAACGTTAATTTAACTGTGTTTAACGGCTGCTATAATGGCACACAAACACTTTTAAACATGCTTACAACTGCTTAAATTAGCCTTATTCTGCAGTAAATATAATTCGTAAAGCATCACAGGTGTCGAACCCTGGACCATGCACACTATAGTCATGGGATGTACCACTAAGCCATCCGAGGTGTACACGTTTCATGGTCCTGAGACTACACCTTATACCATATGCATTTCACTGTAATGATCACAAATGGGACAGTGACTTTATGCACATATGTACCGTACATTGTAATGTACTGTAGTTTGTGAACCAACACATTCCAGTCTACAGATATATTACTGTTACAAACTAATATGAAATATATATATATATATATATATATATATATATATATATATATATATATATATATATATATATATATATATATATATATATATATATATATATATATATATTATACAGTTACATCAATAGCCATATATATAAGCATCTATGAACACACTTTGTGACACAGAAGCACTCCAAAGGAATTGGAGTGTACACAAAACACATGTAGCTCTGGTATTATAACAATTAATATTAACCTAATTCACCATAGAAGGGGTGGTTGTTGTTTATGTGAAGACTGGGGTGGGGGAGGAATGATGGGTAATGCAATCATGCATCAAGGAGGGCCTGGGTCAGATGTTTTATAAGTGAACTGGAGGGGCATACATGGAGTATGGGGACAATATAAAAAGGACACAAAGCAAGAACCATACTCATTCATAATATACCCTGTCATGTCACATTGCAACACCTACTTTCACAAACATATGAACATTAACATGTATCAGACATATGTACAACTGACTGTCACATTTGTTTTCAGTAGTGAGGAATGTTTGTAGTACAATGTATATTCTAAACACCTTAACATTCGTGCATATCTCAGATGCCTTAGTGGTAAGGTCAGTGGCTGTGGTATTCATGGTCCCAGGTTCAAGACCTGCAAGGGCTGTTAGGTTATTTTGAGGGCCAGAATAAGGGCTTTTGGATGCAGGTGGATTAAACCACTCTTAAGCAGTTGTAAGCAGGTTTCCATGTGGTTGCGCGATGGTACATGGCGCTGAAACACAGTAAACAGAGAAGCTCTTCACACGTTTGACCTTTGCTTAACATCACGCAGACCATGGGCAAACCTGCTCACAACTGTGTAAATGTGCATTATTCACACTTTCCCTACTAGTGCCTACTCTGAGAGGTAAAATAATAACACCTTCCAGGAGTAGAACCCCCAACCATGTACTCCATCCTCAGAGTAACCTAACACTAAGTTACCTGAGATGTACCTATCCCAGTTGTGTATGCAGACAGGTTAAAACACAAAAGGGAGGAATGTGTTGAAATAGGACAACCCGCCATGTACCCAATTAAAGGTGTATGCTCATATATATATATATATATATATATATATATATATATATATATATATAGAGAGAGAGAGAGAGATACATAGAGACATGTCAATATATACAGGTCTACATATATATGTAGATATATAGATAGGTTAAAAACATCTACACATCTATGGAGGTACAGATAAACGTATACAATAATGTATATATCTATATACACACACACACACACACACACACATATATATATATATATATATATATATATATATATATATATACATATACAAAATTATATATATATATATATATATATATATATATATATACATACATACATGTCTGTAGACAGCATCCGAAGTGGTCATATCTGAGTATAACATGGACCATAGCAATCACACATCCCCCCCCCCAACCAAACAATATGAACATAACATATGAGTATATGCCAATACACTATTACAAATATGTTCTATGGACACAGTCACCAACACAACTGCAATGACTGCAAATATCCATGACAGAATTACACAGACAGCTTTCATTTTGCAAATCTTTATTACATTCCGATGTATTGCCAAAAGGATTCAAGGACTAACAGTACCTGCATGCTATACAGGAAGCATTTAATAGTGCCTTAATGAATCAGCCTGCAATTACCATAGTATTAGTCCACTAAGGGATAGGTGTTCACATAGGGAAAGAACACTCACACACATATATACGTTGTATAAAAGGGGTTCCTACACACCTGCATGTGCTATGTACCCCCACCAACATCTACCCCACAAATGAAATAATTACATCAATACATACTGTCATACCATAACCAATTATGCAACTACTGTACAACATCTGCTGAAACCTTAACATACCTGGACACAGACACACTACCATGGCCCTATGTGAAATAGTTGCCGTTATACAATTGAACAGCTGCTGATGTAACAAGGTTTGTATGAACTAATCCCGTTTCAGAAGGTTGAAAGCTTCGTACACCAGGAAGTTTTACCGAGTACTGATTATTAGCATAGTATGATACACAGTAACACCAAACTAAATATGTCTGGTAAGCACACTGTAAACCCCCTAACATTATATGCATAGCTATGCAGCCTTGAGCTGGTCAAACAACCTGGCCAGACTAACACATATGCAGAACTATTAGGTACAGACAAACCCTGCACAAGTAGCAATGTTCAGAAATATAACAGCAGTACTCACATTTAGACCAACTCCTCTAGGCATTACACACAATATATTACTGTTCATCTCCATACAGCTATTGCAATAGATTCCAAACAAAACTTCCACGCTGTCTTCCTCACAAGTAAGACAAAGGGACAACGCCCAAGTGGAGTACTTAATTATACTCCATTGTAGCCATGGTATTGGCTAAGGCAGTAGCAGCGGAGCTGATGTACATGTAATTAGCTACTTAGGAACACCAATTGGCCATCGTGATAGCACATGTTACTGATCTGTAACTATAAAAGGTTGCCTTGTCACACATTCAGACCATCTGTATCTACCTGTAGGACAGTACAAAACAATGAAAGACGAACCGAAAACGAGTATTACACTAGTTAATAACACCTCCGATTACTAAGATGGTATGTATAACATGTAGTATGTCTGTGTATGTAGTATCTGTACTGTAAGAATTACAGTGTAATCAATGCATATAGTGGAAATAGCTATATTGTAGCGATGTGTTGTTGAGCAGTAGTAATGCTTGTAGTATTCTATGTGTGTACTGCTGTAGGTCACACGGCACACTCCACGTACACCACAAGAGATGATATGGGCTTGGAACCCAACAATTCGCTTCCAGCCACTGTCAGTGTCAGGATTGGTCCAACAAGTATGTGCTATAACAGGGGATAGTATATGTCGATATATTGTAACAGTCAACATATGTATGGGTGTATAAGTAAGATGTATATAACACAAGAGGCCAGCATATGCAGCATTTAGATACTTTATTCAAATATATTTATAAATTAAGGCATATAATGCCACATATACATGATAAACGATTCAAACTGGTTTCGGCTATCCAGCCTTCATCAGTGAAAAGAAATTTATTTGTGCACAAGATCCCATTAATATTTATAAATACCACCAACCAATAGGAACATGGTATAGTCTAACCCTACCGCTGGTTCCACAATGCTGTTAATGAAGTAATGTTCAGCTACTAATATCATCACCATAAACAAATGGGAGCTTATAAAAAATCATAAAAAATAATAAAAAGCTCCATAGGATATATATTTAGACAAAATAAGTATGTAAACAAAATAACTTGTAATCTTGATAGTTTACATAAATAATAATAAAAAAGGAAAATATTGTCAACTGTATCCTGATCCCATGACATCATATTAACAAACCACAGGGTCCCCAATAAACATATAAATATACAATATATTGATATCTAATGTAAACCAATTAACAATGAATAGTATAGCCTAACTCTGTCTCTAGGCTGCAGCTATACATTGGCAATATAAGGTCATATGAAGAGATGCACCAACCTGACACACAGAAATCCTAGAAATAAATCCATGTGTTCTCAAGGAAATTCCTCATATGTATAGGCAGTTTCATTATTCTGAACAAAAAATAGCATAGAAAGGTTTAATAGCATGTAGTTGAATGCAATGGACTGTTGGATGGATAAATACAATTGCAATCCAACAAAAGCCACTGACAACAATGGCCAATAAATGTACAGACCTCATCTTCAACCTGGCATTGGTATAAATTGCAAAACTGAATGTGACCCATAATGATATGAAAACATACAACCCAAACCGTGTTACTTATTCCACTGAACTTATGGTTAACAAACCAATATTATTTATACTTAACATAATATCTAACAGGTTAGGTATATGTATTTCCTGGTTATAACACCTATACTAAAATTCCAACAATCTGTAAATTTTAATTATAGGTGGTCATTAAGGCCAGGGGGAAATAATGCCCCAAGATGAATTATCCAGTATTTTTCTTTATGGTTCAAAATGCTATACCATCCTTGCTGATTACTCCTGTCTCCAGTAATTTTGTCTATGATCATGAACATAAATCTAGCATTATTATGTTTTAAGGTGTGTCTGTACAGAGCATTGGTCTCCTTTTTATTTTTAATATCACTTTTGTGTTCACCCATCCTAATTCTGAGTGATCTAGATGTCTGCCCCACATAAAATGCTGAACATTGACACGTTGCTAAATATATGACCCAACTGCTACTGCAATTACCAAACACTCTGAGATCATAGACTCTACTCGTGTTGGCACTGGTAAATTGATTTAATTTATTTACTTGGTTGCAGGAATCACAGTGGCCACATGGAAAAGTACCCAAGAGTTGGTCTCCAGTCATAGTCATCTGTTTATAAATAGCGCCCCCTCTTCCTTTGTTCTTGTAATGTGAGAACATGGCTCCTAAAGTTTTGCCCCATCTGTAGGAAAACTGACATTTGGGCCCCAAAACCTTTCTGAGTTATTCGTTTGCTAATAATATGTTCCAGTTAGAATCCAAGATGTTTCGGTAAATAAACTGCAAGGATACACCACGAGAAGTTAAAAAATGAATACATTCTTGCTTTATTCCAACAAACACATGAAATAAAAGTAGGATAAGCGCTTTCGCGTGCACTATGCATGCTTCATCAGATCTATTTAAACATTAATAAAATGCTTCTTATATAGTATATATTCACCAATTGAAAACAAGAATCAATTAAGCAAATACTTAATCAATTAGTCAAAAGCCCTTTCATCAGTCAAAGTTTGAAGCTGAACATAGTTATTCTAGGCATCTCCAATTTCATACGTTCAGAATAAAAAACTTGCTTAATAAGTATTTTCTGGCTTCAACGCAAGAAACCATCTAAAGCTGCATTTCGTAAACACCATCAGCTATTAACATTTAAAATGTTCTCTTTAAGAAAAAGCGAACCACTTAAAGTTTCAGATCAAAATAAAAACTGTCTATTAAATATTTCTAACCACATACCCCACTTGTCTAAAATGAACCATAACAGCATAATATCAAACATTAAACTATTTCAATTCAATCGCATCAATGTATATAAAATGTCTTGTGGTGTTGAGGCATTATGAAATTTGTATTCATGGCACAATGCATACACAATTCTTTTCATGCATTTTACCTATCAAAAAACAAAAACATGTAGCTTATATCTTGATTTAATATAAATATCCTATTTTTCTTCTAAATATTTTCGAATGCTGTGTATAGACAAGTAATTCTGACAACTTGTCCTATCTAGAATAATTCATACCGCCATATAACCAAATATTCAATACCCCTTGTTTCCCATGACCACTTTTTATATAATGATAAAAAGTACCATAAAATAATCTGACAATAAACTTACAATTAAACTGTCAAAAAACAAAAATCAAAAAGTCAGATGTGTGTTATGTACAAATCATGTCATATGAGACCATAAACTAACTAATCCTATTGTTATTAATTTCTAGCTGTAGTCTGTTTGTTCATCAGAAAATAGTCTAACTTTGTTGATTGCTTATATGCAGTAAAATTATTTGGGCACTAACAACTAACAACTGATATAAGCAACCTATGTGTATGATATCCATGAAAACACATAGTGAATCAACAAAAATGAGAATGATAAGTAATAATAAAAATATGACAAAAATACATATATAACACAAAATGTGGTTATGTAATATGATGTTGAATACACCAGCGTGTGGTGCTATACATGATGCAAAACTCATTATAGCTGCTAAACATGTCACAATATTTTGTCTTTATTAAAAATCTATAAAAACAATCTGTAAAACACAATATTAATGTTATTAATAATTATAATATTGATTTCATGGATCATCGTGCTATATTTCTACTAATTCTCATAAAATGCTATGAGTGTCCTTAATGTCATATAACAGACTGAAATCTAAAATCTAAACAAACATGCTATGAGCACTACCTATCAAATCAACCAAATGACACTATCTTTTTTCAAGAATAGGTTTTAAAGAAATATAATTGTTAATTCCTGGTTCCTTATGTGCCCCAGACCTAAAGATCCAATCTAATTCTAATTTCGCTAAATGATTGATATTATCTCCCATTCTAGTGCTCATTTTCACTACTTGCAAAACCCTAAACTTAAATTCATGTGTGGGATTTAAGTTAATATGCCTGGCTAAGGCATTTAATTCATTACTCTTATGGATATCATAAATATGATTGTAGATGCGGTCTTTCAATTTTCTTTTAGTTAGCCCAACATAAAAGGCTTGACAGGATGTGCAGTTGGCCATGTAAATCAAATTTGTGCTGTTGCAATTGGTGTACCCTCTTGGTTTAAACTCAAAGAAACCATCTGGGTGTCTATAGTATTGTGTAGTTGTAATGAATTTACACATGTTACAAGTCATACAAGGAAAAGTACCCCATGCTGCATGATTACTGTCTCCCATCGTATTGCTTGAATTCTTCGAAAATATATCCTTCAAATTGTCACATGCCCTAAACACGAACATAGGTTTATGACCCACTAGAGCTCTGATATCTTCTGTCATAGTTAGTATGTTCCAGTGCTTAGTTATTATTTTTCTAATATCAGCATTGTCATTTGAATATTTCATAAAATAGGCAATCTTATCACTATTACTGCCCCAACCATTATATTCTACTATATATTTAGAATTCTTATACACTGTGTCTTGTCTCTTCATTGCTTTATCTTCTCGGACCAAACTCTTAGTATTTGTTCGTAAAGAGGAGGATATAATACTATCTCTTATTCTCTTTACTAAATTCAAGTTATAACCTCTCTCTAAGAAGATTTGTTCCATGTTATCAGCTTCTTCCTTTAATATAGATGGATCTTGACAGATCTTGGTTAATCTAGAAAATTGGCCTTTCACTATCCCTGTAAAGGTGTGCCAGGGATGCATACTGCTCTGTTCCAACATATTGTTTTTCCAACATCTCTTTCTAAAGAGTTTGGAAGTTAAAATACCTTCCTTGTTGAAGTATAAGTTCACATCCAGGAAATTAATGCTTACTCTAGAGTATTCAAGGGTGAATCTAAGGAATTCTGTGGTAGATTCTAAGTAGATAACAAATTCCTGCAGCTCATCTACTGTTCCAACCCAAAATAACACCACATTGTCAACAAATCTTCTATAAAAACATATTTTTTCATCCAGGCATTGTTAAATAGGCATGTTTTTTCCCAAAAATATAAAACCAAGTTGGCATAAGAATTTGCACATGGGGTGCCCATGGCAACACCCCATGTCTGCAAATAATACTTGTTGTTAAATAAGAATACATTGTTGTACAACACTATATCTAGCAATTGGCTTATCAAGATTTGTCTATCTACAGAAAAATCACTTTCATTAACCATCAATTCTCGAATGGCTTGCAGCCCATATTCATTGGGTATGCAAGTGAACAGGTTACAAACATCTAGTGTAACCAATATTGGCTTACCTAAATCCATCTTGTCTTGTTGGATCAACTCTATACCTTTCAGAAGATGTTGTGTGTCTTTTAAAATAGTATCAACCTTATCAATGATTGGTCTTAACATCTTTTCTAAAAATATTGATGAATTATAGGTGGCCCAATATCTCCCAGAAACTATGGGTCGCATTGGTATAGGGGTAATGTCCTTATGTATTTTAGGCAGGCCCTTTAACATAGGTATAAGAGGTTCTTTTATATGTAAAAAATCATACATTTCACTGCTAATTTGACGACACATAAGTAGATCATATAAATTATCACTTATATTATTAATTATATTTACAACCTGATCTATATCCAGTTCTCTGTAGGTGCTAGTAGAATTGAGAGATGTTTCAATAATTCTTATATACTCAGCTCTATTCAGTAATACGACACCACCTCCTTTATCAGCCGATGTAATTATAATATCATTGTTGTTCCGTAATACTTTGAGTGAATTGAATTCATTTTTATCTAAGTTACAAAATTTATTGCTGATATGCTTAGATGAATAAAACTTGTATAAATCACTCTCACACGATTTAACAAAACATTCCACCATGGGTGGTAGCTGGGGAGAGAAAGTGCTTTTTCGTTTAAACTCATTCACCATGACATTATTATCGCTTGCATGCAAGAATTTTTTGTTACCAAAAAACATCTTTATGGCAATGCTCCTTGCAAACAGTCTTAGGTCAGTGAAGGTTTCCGCTAATATACTCGGTTGTGAGGGAATAAAATTTAACCCTCTATTCAGCAATGACAAGTCAGAGTCAGATAAAGTATAGTCAGAATAATTGAACACCAAACAAGTCAATTCAATGCTTTTTTCTGTTGCCCGTACCTGTCCTGCGAGTACTTTCGTTTCCTCGGTCCTCGGCTTGTTGATCTCCCTCTGGTGAAACGATCCATCCTGATCGGAAAAGGGCCATCAGTAGATCTATTAGCAAAAGTGGTGGTCCGTCTAATCGTATCTGTCCTTTCCGGATCGTCAGCATGAACCAGCGCTTGCTGGTTCGGGGGTGGTGTGTTGAGGTTCTGAGTCTCAGTAGTTGGTTGCCCTCTTAGGTCGCTCGGTTCAGTGGTGTAGGAAACGGCTCCAGTCAAAGGCGCCAAATTCAAATCGCTTGTTCTTCCCATTTCCGGTTCTTCAACCTGTGAGCGAATATTGTAATCAGTTCGTGTATTATTACTCTCATTGGTTCTGGGCCAAACAAAGATGTTGCCCATTTTAAAATCTTGAAAGTCTCTAATTAGTTTTCGTTGTTTTATATTTTTCAATTTATCACTATAGATATTAATCTGTGCAGAGATGTTACTGAGTTTCCTGACACATGTCTCTGACTTAAAGCGTTCTGTTATGATTTTATATAGCGTATCAGTTCTTTTCTGTAAATCAATTTCAATTGGTTCAAAGTACTCAAGTAGTAAATTAATGTATTTAAAGCCAAGTTCCAAGATGTTTCTAATTACATTGTGGTTTCTGCCATATGTTGTAACAAACCTCAAAGAGGACTCGACTTCTGTGCTAGGACGTTTCTTGTATTCTAGTAACAGATTCCTGTCCTGATTATCAGACCAATTACTAGCTGATTATATGTCAGATATGTGATATCCCCTTTGTAAAAATCTGTTTTGGAGATCCAATTTGGCTTCCTCAAAGTCCGTCTGAGATGAACTGATACGTTTAATCCTCAAGAATTGGGATTTTGGTATATTGCGGATGGTGTGGCGTGGATGCATGCTGGATGCATGAAGCAGGGTGTTGTATTGTGGATATTTCCTGAAGGTCTTGGTACTCAAGGTGTGATCATCATTCCTGTAAACTGTAACATCCAGAAAATCAATAATGTTTGTATTGTATGTTATAGTAAACACTATGCCCCAAATGTTACCATTCAGATATTCCACAAACTCTTGCAAATATGCCGTGTCTGCACGCCACACCATCCAACAATCATCTAGGTATCTACGCCAGATGTCAATCTCAACCATGTATATGTTGTGGAGTGGGTTATTTATCAGGCATTCTTCAAAGTATGCCATAAACAAGTCTGCATATATGGGGGCAAAAGATGCCCCCATAGCAGTACCTTGAAGTTGCCAGTAGCACTCCCCTTGAAAGTAGAAAACATTTTTATCAAGCACATGTTTTGCCATGCATACAAGCAAAGTGTTGAGTCCTGGTGGATATAATTTTGAATGTTCCAACCAATATTGTAATGCCTGAAGGCCAGCCCAATGGGGTATGCTGGTATATAATGACTTAACATCCAATGTGCACATAAGCCAGTGTGGCTCAAGTTGTGTGTCTTGTATGATCTGAAGAAACTGTGTAGCATCCTGGAGTCTGGCCCTGACTACTGTCAGTAATGGTTTAAGATGTTGTGTCAGGAACAAGGATAATGGTTCTGTAAGGGAGCCAGACACAATAGGTCTACCTGGAGGTTTAGAAATAGATTTGTGTATTTTGGGAAACAGATACAGAATTTGTTTTTGGGGATCCATCACCATTAAATGTTTGACCGTATTCTGAGTAATGATTCCTTCTTCCTCCACCTGATTCAAGAATGTATCAATTTCTTTTTTAAAATTGGGGGTAGGATCAATAGACATATGCATATAACATTTAGTGTCTGATAGTTGTTCCAAACCTTCATTTAGATAATAACTCATGTTCATAACCACCACTGCCCCTCCTTTATCTGCTGGTAATATAGCAATATTATGATTATTTCTTAGTTCTTCCAAGGCCATTTTTTCAGATAAGGAAATATTGTGACCTAAGACCTGTGATTCAATAGGTGGGAAGTGTAAATCCCTGAAGACTGATTGTTGGAAAATGGACATGTGTTTGTTCATTGGAGGTTGGAATTGAGACTTGCGAAATCTAAAAACATTTGATCTTTGAGAAGTTTGTAAAGTTTGTTCTGAAAAAAATATCTTAAGATTAAGATTACGGCAAAAACTCATAACATCAGACACAATGTTATATTCATTACAAAATAAGCCTGGTACAAATCCAAGACCTTTATTTAGTAGTTTTTCTTGATCATTGGTCAATTTAAAATTAGACAAATTCAACACATTTTTGTATTCATGATCAGTTATCTCAGTAATGTTTGTATCAATCCCTCCACTGAGTCTATTCTGCTTCCCATGTTTGTGTTTGCGGCCACCTTGCCACCCTTTTCCACCTCTAAAGGGTGAGCTGAGTTGGACCTTTTGCACATAGGTGACACCTGGGACTGTGCACTTTCACTATCTGTGTAGGAGGATTCCTCCCCCGATGTACTAGCAAAAGATTTATCATTAGACTTGAGGATGGACCTAGGTCTCTTTCTGGTTCCACCCCTTGCCGTCCCCTGGCCAGTATCCATGAATCTGACAGATCTATGTGTTTCGAAAGGACATCCCCTTTTGTAATCCATGATATCCCTGTTAAACTTTTTAATTTTCCTCTCCCTTGTTTGCTTCTCATAGTTGCCAGTTCTTTGGACAGCTGGGACACTGAACTTTCATATATGGATAGTGATTCAAATTTTTTGCATTCCTCACAGATTGATTTCACTTCTGATAAATTTATATCAATCATTCTTTCATAATATGAGGCAAGTATTTTTACAAACTTCATGGATGCTTGTTGTAATGCCATATTCCATTCTGTGGATAGTCTCTTCAGATTTACTAACCAACGGCTGTAGCCATATTCTGAGACCCCTAGGTGCCATATCCTTGCTGATGTACGCACGGAATAATCTGAGGTGCCAGATGTTAGCTCTGAGGTTTTTCAAACCTTTACCAAGATTTTGAAAAGCTACATCACATCCATCTGATGGATTGATAATAGAATCATTTTGATTATTGCCTGAGATGTGGTCCATCCCAAAGATGCCTATGTCATCCGGATCGGCACATAATCCTTGAAGAATTTTATCCAAGTCCATAATTATGAAGGGTATATCAAAAATCAATATAGGTGACTATATGTGTATAGGGAAAATTATATAAGTCAATTAGGCTGTCCAAGGACTGAGCAGACGATATATTTTCTCATATTCAAAAAACAGCCAATCGCTATAATTCTAATTAACAAAACTGTGAGTAACAATGAGGCGGAATCAGAAAGAGACTAAACCCACAATGGAGGTACCTAAATATAATTCTGTTTTTTATAGACACTTATATCTGGCAAAGATTAAGACCTCAGTGTTGCAGTGATTTAAAAATAACCACTATTGACTTCAAACAATGAAATTCACATTACTGTTTGTTTTAAACCTGGATATTACAAAGTGTTCATGCATAGGGAAAAAAATGCTTTTTCTAAAAATAAGTACCACCGTATATATGCCCAGTATCAAAAAATAATAATCAGGACCCAAAAGTGAAATGTGCCCAAATGAACATGAATAAACTGAACAGTAATTCCTATTGACAATAATATCTAGAACCTAATCAGACATCCACTGTTAGTAAAATGACTGTAGCAGTATTGTAATATCCAATTGACAAGGTTCAGTAGTTATACATGTGTCAAATTATGTCGTAGTGGACAGCCATTTAAACAAATATGTACAAGGATGAAGGAATCCCATAGGAATCTTATTATTTATAATATAGAATTATAATAGAATATAAATATACATCCATAAGCCTAATGGCTAACTGTTTTTTAACTGTTAATTGTCAGGAGCCAAAGGAAAATTGGGCCTAAATGACCGTGAATATATATAACAGTAATTCCTATTTGCAATGATATTCAAAACCTAATCAGGCATCAACTGTAAGTAAAAAAGCCTACAACAGTATTATAATACCCAATCAACAAGGTTCAGATAGTTATACATGTATCCTATTATGTCGTAGTAGACAACCATTAGGACTGATCTATGTAAGTATAGAGTAGTCCCACAGGAATCAAATCATTCATGATGTAGAAGAATAAAAATACATCCACAAGCCTAATGGTTGACCACTATATGAAATAAGAATGAATTGGTGTCTTGCCAAGTACTAGGCACCAAGGAGTTGGCCCCTAAGTGTTATATTACACTTATCATACAACACTTGATGATGTTAACCATATATGCACAATATAATGAAGTATTGTACCTATTTCCAGTTGTATGACCTGAATTCCTGAACCTGACAAAACATAAACATACCAACTGAATATATTACACTAAACCCATTGTTATTGTTGGGTATACATGAAGTATAAATTCTGAAAATAACCCCTTCGCAGCTCACCAATCCCAATCAGAACCATAGAATAGAAAATAATATATAAAAAATAATGATATAATTCAAAAAAATGTCCAACATAGTTTTTTTAGCACAACTGTGTTCCTGAAATGTAGTGCCAAAAAGCAAACATCTCATCATTGTTGATCGGCCCCAATATTTAACGGGTCATGCAAAAGTATTTTGTAAGCACAGTACCTGATTTAAGGAAAGTCCAAGGTTGTAATGGTCGAAGCTGAATGGAGTCTGGCTGCCGTTATTAACCATGTATTAGTCCATATATGCCTGAAACAGTAATAGAATACTTACAAAATTTGAAAGTATATAATTCACTGAAAATAACACATAATCCAAGCAGAATGGCGCCCAGCATCCTGATAGACCATGCTAGGAAATAGTTCATTGGTTGTTGAATTTGTAGGTAGAAAAAACAGAAAGCCCCGTAAAATGGCGGCCAAACGTCTTCATTCGATCATGCCGTACCCGTTGAAATGCTGTTTATTCCAGCCAAATGGTTCCAATCAGGACCCACCAAAAACAAACAAAGTCAAGGAAAGTCCCAAAAAAAGCGGACCCTGGATAGTCAGTTGGTCAGTTAGACCAAAAAAATACCTAAACTTTTCTTTTGAACCCAAAAAACGCCAATGCCACATGTGAAGCCACAATAGAGTAGATCCAAACAATACAGTAGACAGTTAATCCAAATAGTATATCCTTTATGGCTATATCTCACCACAAATCCATTCCAATGGTTGTTTAGGTAGAAAAGAGTAGGGAAGAAATCCTCATACCCAAACAGAAGTAAAAATGCTGCAGCCCAACAGCGATGTCCAAACTCAGCAACAAGATGCCTCGCAGGTATGGTATGCACGGCCCAAACCATTAATCCATATAACACAAGAGGCCAGCATATGCAGCATTTAGATACTTTATTCAAATATATTTATAAATTAAGGCATATAATGCGACATATACATGATAAACTATTCAAACCGGTTTCGGCTATCCAGCCTTCATCAGTGAAAAGAAAATTACTTGTGCACAAGATCCCATTAATATTTATAAATACCACCAACCAATAGGAACATGGTATAGTCTAACCCTACAGCTGGTTCCACAATGCTGTTAATGAAGTAATATCCGGCTACTAATATCATCACCATAAACAAATGGGAGCTTATAAAAAATCATAAAAAAATAATAAAAAGCTCCATAGGATATATATTTAGACAAAATAAGTATGTAAACAAAATAACTTGTAATCTTGATAGTTTACATAAAGAGATTTTTATTATTTTTTATAATTTTTTATAAGCTCCCATTTGTTTATGGTGATGCAGCCACACCTAGAGCGCTTATGGATAGAAGTTTGGACAATAATAGAACTAATAGCATTGATTCCAACACGCTGAATGTTGGTCGTGTTAATTCAGGTAATGTTCCTTCATCTAGACCTATTGAAACAAATGAATGGTTGAAAATAAATTATTGTTTCAATATTGACGCTGGTGGCCCTAAGGGGTCCAAGAATGGAGATTCTTACAGCAAAAAACTGGACAGTTTGTCTAAATTAATGTTTAAATATAGGTCTCTTTTGATAGAGAATGCTTATTTAATGGAATGTATTAGTAGGAACATTGTTCCTAAGGGTTTAAGAATTTACAAATACCCTAACAATGTTCAGATGGGCTCGATTTTTCACAAGGAATTGATGGAAGTATTTAATAAATGTGGTATTGATATTTTGAAATTAATCATTAAGGAGAATAATAGGAACCTAGAAAATTTGCAAACAGATATTAATGAATTGGAATGACAGTGTGTTTATGGTGTGTTAAATGGTGGATTATTAAAGCTGTGTTGGCCAGTATCGGTGGTTTCACTCTCTGTGCTATTGCACTCCTGTTTTTTGTTTTTGTACTTTTGGAGAACTTTCCGCTTTTTTTGCTTTTGGTTTCGATTAGCGGTTTGTCATGGAGAGTGGTTCCCCGACCATTAAGTGACACGATGAACTTGGCCAGTCTCTGAAATTGATTGGGCAACTGACTGAGCTTGTTGACTTATTGACACCATTGTGTAAATCCTTGGTGGGGACGAAATTGCAGGCATCCCAGGCTGCAGGAAGTGGAGCTGAAGAGCTGATTTTGCAAAAGCACAAAAGGAAGAGGGAGCTTATGGGTGATTGTTTCAACGCCGGAGACCTTGTGGAACTGAATGGTGAATCTTTTAACCCTGCAGCCACACCTAGAGTGCTTATCGATAGAAGTTTGGACAATAATAGAACTAATAGCGTTGATTCCAACACGCTGAATGTTGGTCGTGTTAATTCAGGTAATGTTCCTTCATCTAGACCTATTGAAACAAATGAATGGTTGAAAATAAATTATTGTTTCAATATTGACGCTGGTGGCCCTAAGGGGTCCAAGAATGGAGATTCTTACAGCAAAAAACTGGACAGTTTGTCTAAATTAATGTTTAAATATAGGTCTCTTTTGATAGAGAATGCTTATTTAATGGAATGTATTAGTAGGAACATTGTTCCTAAGGGTTTAAGAATTTACAAATACCCTAACAATGTTCAGATAGGCTCGATTTTTCACAAGGAATTGATGGAAGTATTTAATAAATGTGGTATTGATATTTTGAAATTAATCATTAAGGAGAATAATAGGAACCTAGAAAATTTACAAACAGATATTAATGAATTGGAATGACAGTGTGTTTATGGTGTGTTAAATGGTGGATTATTAAAGCTGTGTTGGCCAGTATCGGTGATTTCACTCTCTGTTTTTTGTTTTTCTTTTGTAATGAATATAACATTGTGTCTGATGTTATGAGTTTTTGCCATAATCTTAATCTTAAGATATTTTTTTCAGAACAAACTTTACAAACTTCTCAAAGATCAAATGTTTTTAGATTTCGCAAGTCTCAATTCCAACTTTCAATGAACAAACACGTGTCCATTTTCCAACAATCAGTCCTCAGGGATTTACACTTCCCACATATTGAATCACAGGTCTTAGGTCACAATATTTACTTATCTGAAAAAATGGCCTTGGAAGAACTAAGAAATAATCATAATATTGCTATATTACCAGCAGATAAAGGAGGGGCAGTGGTGGTTATGAACATGAGTTATTATCTAAATGAAGGTTTGGAACAACTATCAGACACTAAATGTTATATGCATATGTCTATTGATCCTACCCCCAATTTTAAAAAAGAAATTGATACATTCTTGAATCAGGCAGAGGAAGAGCGAATCATTACTCAGAATACGGTCAAACATTTAACGGTGATGGATCCCCAAAAACAAATTCTGTATCTGCTTCCCAAAATACACAAATCTATTTCTAAACCTCCAGGTAGACCTATTGTGTCTGGCATTGGCTCCCTTACAGAACCATTATCCTTGTTCCTGACACAACATCTTAAACCATTACTGACAGTAGTCAGGGCCAGACTCCAGGATACTACACAGTTTCTTCAGATCATACAAGACACACAACTTGAACCACACTGGCTTATGTGCACATTGGATGTTAAGTCATTATATACCAGCATACCCCATTGGGCTGGCCTTCAGGCATTACAATATTGGTTGGAACATTCAAAATTATATCCACCAGGACTCAACACTTTGCTTGTATGCATGGCAGAACATGTGATTGATAAAAATGTTTTCTACTTTCAAGGGGAGTGCTACTGGCAACTTCAAGGTACTGCTATGGGGGCATCTTTTGCCCCCATATATGCAGACTTGTTTATGGCATACTTTGAAGAATGCCTGATAAATAACCCACTCCACAACATATACATGGTTGAGATTGACATCTGGCGTAGATACCTAGATGATTGTTGGATGGTGTGGCATGCAGACACGACATATTTGCAAGAGTTTGTGGAATATCTGAATGGTAACATTTGGGGCATAGTGTTTAATATAACATACAATACAAACATTATTGATTTTCTGGATGTTACGGTTTACAGGAATGATGATCACACCTTGAGTACCAAGACCTTCAGGAAATATCCACAATACAACACCCTGCTTCATGCATCCAGCATGCATCCACGCCACACCATCTGCAATATACCAAAATCCCAATTCGTGAGGATTAAACGTATCAGTTCATCTCAGACGGACTTTGAGGAAGCCAAATTGGATCTCCAAAACAGATTTTTACAAAGGGGATATCACATATCTGACATATAATCAGCTAGTAATTGGTCTGATAATCAGGACAGGAATCTGTTACTAGAATACAAGAAACGTCCTAGCACAGAAGTTGAATCCTCTTTGAGGTTTGTTACAACATATGGCAGAAACCACAATGTAATTAGAAACATCTTGGATTCTACTGGAACATATTATTAGCAAATGAACAACTCAGAAAGGTTTTGGGGCCCAAATGTCAGTTTTCCTACAGATGGGGCAAAACTTTAGGAGCCATGTTCTCACATTACAAGAACAAAGGAAGAGGGGGCGCTATTTATAAACAGATGACTATGACTGGAGACCAACTCTTGGGTACTTTTCCATGTGGCCACTGTGATTCCTGCAACCAAGTAAGTAAATTAAAACAATTTACCAGTGCCAACACGAGTAGAGTCTATGATCTCAGAGTGTTTGGTAATTGCAGTAGCAGTTGGGTCATATATTTAGCAACGTGTCAATGTTCAGCATTTTATGTGGGGCAGACATCTAGATCACTCAGAATTAGGATGGGTGAACACAAAAGTGATATTAAAAATAAAAAGGCGACCGATGCTCTGTACAGACACACCTTAAAACATAATAATGCTAGATTTATGTTCATGATCATAGACAAAATTACTGGAGACAGGAGTAATCAGCAAGGATGGCATAGCATTTTGAACCATAAAGAAAAATACTGGATAATTCATCTTGGGGCATTATTTCCCCCTGGCCTTAATGACCACCTATAATTAAAATTTACAGATTGTTGGAATTTCAGTATAGGTGTTATAACCAGGAAATACATATACCTAACCTGTTAGATATTATGTTAAGTATAAATTATATTGGTTTGTTAACCATAAGTTCAGTGGAATAAGTAACACGGTTTGGGTTGTATGTTTTCATATCATTATGGGTCACATTCAGTTTTGCAATTTATACCAATGCCAGGTTGAAGATGAGGTCTGTACATTTATTGGCCATTGTTGTCAGTGGCTTTTGTTGGATTGCAATTGTATTTATTCATCCAACATTCCATTGCATTTAACTACATGCTATTAAACCTTTCTATACTATTTTGTGTTCAGAATAATGAAACTGCCTATACATATGAAGAATTTCCTTGATAACACATGGATTTATTACTAGGATTTCTGTGTGTCAGGTTGGTGCATCTCTTCATATGACCTTATATTGCCACTATATAGCTATAGCCTAGAGACAGAGTTTGGCTATACTATTCATTGTTAATTGGTTTACATTAGATATCAATATATTGTATATTTATATGTTTATTGGGGACCCTGTGGTTTGTTAATATGATGTCATGGGATCAGGATACAGTTGACAATATTTTCCTTTTTTATTATTATTTATGTAAACTATCAAGATTACAAGTTATTTTGTTTACATACTTATTTTGTCTAACTATATATCCTATGGAGCTTTTTATTATTTTTTATGATTTTTTATAAGCTCCCATTTGTTTATGGTGATGATATTAGTAGCTGAACATTACTTCATTAACAGCATTGTGGAACCAGCGGTAGGGTTAGACTATACCATGTTCCTATTGGTTGGTGGTATTTATAAATATTAATGGGATCTTGTGCACAAGTAATTTTCTTTTCACTGATGAAGGCTGGATAGCGGAAACCAGTTTGAATTGTTTATCATGTATATGTGGCATTATATGTCTTAATTTATAAATATATCTGAATAAAGTATCTAAATGCTGCATATGCTGGCCTCTAGTGTTATATGGATTAATGGTTTGGGCCGTGCATACCATACCTGCAAGGTATCTTGTTTCTGCTGTATAAGTAAGATAAACATTTTAAATGTGGGCTTACTATGCAAATATGGTGTGCATTTTGGGATATTGTGCCAATAACTGTAATGTACAGTATTCTAAGCAGATCTGTATTCTATTCTGCATAGCAGTTCTGTTATGTTATGCAAACAATAGTTATATCTATTGGCAATTACAATACTCAGTGACAGGATACATAGCATTAGTATTCATCTGGCAGGTTAGCAGCATGATAGCAAAGATAATTGGAAGAGCCAGGTAACTATCCATGCACATTACACATGTAATATCCACCTCTCTACTATCGTTTGCAAGCAATAACAGCTGTGCATGTGTACATGTTATGCAAATGTGTAGTGACCCTTGTTACAGGGATGGGCCAAATGGCTATGTGCACACCTACATAGAGTGGATATTGAGAGTACAGACACACTGGTTGAACTACCAGGTTTGTGTAGCCCAACCTCTCATTGCCAACCTAACAGCCACCTGCACATACTGTATGTAAGGTAGTGCACAGCACTGGTAATGAAACAGGTTGCATATCATCTTTAACTCCAGTGTAACATCTGCAGTATGAGTGTAAGATGTAGGAGACAGCTGCCCATGTGTAATAGCCACATCATAGGTGATGGCTCACACTATCCGATTATATCCTGATCATGTTGATAGTGGCATCAGATCCTATTGATACATGACTCTGTTTGGAAAGTGGGTGTCTGTGCCCAACAGTGCTCATGGTCCTGGTGGATATGTGAGTATATACCCAGAGAAGGAAACAGACCTGTAGACACTTGCATCATCTGTAATCTACTAACAGGATGTGGTGTGCTCCTCAGAGGAGGATTGTTGCTAAAGATAGCTACAATGCTTCCATAATAGCCAGTGTTGTCACGTCCATAACACAAATATTTACATGTGAGCATCACTGTCTAAAACATCTTCATAGGCAATACGTAAACTAAATACAGTACTTGGTACTTGTAGTACTGACTGCTCATACAGGCATGTCCATTAGTCAGCTACTGGTGTTTCTTAATGTCAGCTTTGTGTATGTGGCCATCCTGGGGGAATGTAATCTCTATGCCATGTACACTTCCAGACCCAACTAACACCATGGCCCACACATTGTCTGGGATGCAGCTACAGGGGTAAACTGGAAGGCAACCCAGTCTACAGCCATGACTGGACTGGACAGCCATGAGGTGTAGGTTAACACATGCAGCTTATCAACACTACCAACACGTACCCTTACCAGAAAACAGTAAGGACACCAACATACACTACCGGAAATCACACACATTCACAGACGCATCTAAGTATCTGACCAAACAAGTGACCCCCCAAGCAGGAAGACACAGACACTGAAATACACAAACTGTATGACATAGTTTGCATAATTGTGCCACACCTCTGAACACATGACTGGAAACATGCCCAACAGTACTCATTTGTAAATGCAAACTCTAGCACTATGTTATACACTGACCTATACGAAGGCATACATACTGTCAGCTGCCTGTCTGCCATGATTAGCCACATACTCATACTCAGACCACCTTTTGAACTATACACATGGCTCTGGCATATTCCATGTTGTTGTGCAGGACCTGTGATGCAGTAGCCTGGACTGCATGGAAACACATGTAGGAACTGTCAGGTCTTGTAGCCCATGCAGGTATGTCCCAAGGCCTGGGTAGCATTCTGCCATTGGCCAGAATGATACTGCAGTACAGGGACAAAAGGATTGTATTCCACAATTGTCTAGTGTAGTGATGAATGTCGCAGGGTATCCAGTATCTGTCATCCTGGGATAACATGGTTGACAGACCATGATGCTTTGCCAGACAAGGCATACACCTGTCACCCCTGGGAATCTGGATACAGCCTAGGGCTCATGCTTTTCCTATAGTGCCTTCATCATGCACAGTTCAGGTGAGGGTCCTCTGCTGTTACAGGGACAGCCAAGCAATAAACTGCGGGTCTCGCTACACAATGATATATGTCAAAAACACTATAAGGACACACATATGTCAATCCCTAACATGGAGAACATATCTGTGCAGTAACTGAGACATGGTTCAATGCTCTGGAGAGCATACCTGCATGACCATGTTATAACACATACCTCACCTCTTGCCCATTATCCTTTATTGGAACACACAGGCCACAGGTGTGTCCATATTCCTGAAGGATATGTACACCCCCATGCTAATTGCACTTGCATAACATCAGATGCATTATGCTGAGCAACTACCTTTGTGCCACAGTGGAATTCAAAATGCACCTTAAGAGAGATCACCCATCAGGCCGCGGACTTCCCAACTGTCATAATGTGCTGTAATGGGGAAGATTAGGTCTGAGACAGACCCATAATATTGGCTACTTTCAACTATTCCATTATGAATTGGGATGACTCCTCATGTACCAACACCTGTGCTCAATGCATGTTGGATACCATCGACCCCACTGACCTGGATCACAGTAGTCACACAAACAGGGCTAACAGTATGCTACACATAGTTAGTCTCCAATGCCAATGTTATGTTTCCTAAGAGCAGAGTGTTGAGTGCCATGGCACCCATGCAGATGGACAATGCATGTGCAAATGCTGAATCCTACACAAATGAACCTTAATCAGTCACATATGTGCAGTGATTGTGCCTTTAAAACAAAACCAGGAGTCAACCCAGCACAAACAAGTAGGCAAACTGGTGGTACTATGCTTTAAACTGTACCACAGAAGGTAGTAACTGTTGCAAGAGTGAACACACATGAGTGTAGGTGATCCCTGGTCAGCCTCAGTATGATGCAGATACATCATATAAAACCATGCACACCTAGTGTGAAACCAATCAGCCACATATTACGAGGCCAACCACAGAGCATGGCAATGACAAGACCTGCCGTGCTGCACAGCACTATGGCATGGGAAGTACTGCACCTACAGAAATAGCACCCATTCATCCAGATAGGGTCTTGGAGATCATAAACCCACTCCCACCCCCCACCCCAACAGCTACACCTAGTAATATATCAATGTACACTACAGGGCCTCTGTACTAACGATTATGCAGGTACAAGCTGCACTCTCTAATGCCATACATACAGCTTTCATGGGACCTGTCAACATCCCAGGGTGTATCCTACACAAATGTAAGAACATTCAGCTATCCACATACACATCATGCTCAATCATAGCTCCATGTCAGGCTGTGCACACACCAAATGGTGCACAGCAACAGGTATCACACCCCACAAAGGGGGAGACACCATTTATAATGGGACATATTGCACAACTACCCTTCTGAGTCTGGTCTGTATGGCCATGAACCATGATTAACGTAATTGATGTACTCGGTACAGATGTAGATGACAGTAGGGTTGATTCATACTGCATATCATGACCTTGCCAGGTTGTAGGACACCATCACCCATACTGTGTTCCAGCTACACTCAGTAAACTAGGTGTATATTCCTATGTCACGGGAGTGGTTGGCAACTGGACCGCTGGCATAACCCACACTACAGTAGGTGTCTGATGAATACACGCACATCAAACCAGTGCCAGCCACAGTAATACACGGGTCATTCCTGGTACTCCCCCTCTTTGTTATCTATATCACATAGACTAACACACAAGGCATCAGCCTATTGATGTTTGCAAATAACTATGAACTAGGAGCAGGAGTTGACTCATTGTGTGCTGCGTTCAACATACAGAAGGGCCTTAGTGTGTCAGATATGTGGTGTATGATGTATGGCCACAATCTGACATCTAAGTATTGCATTGTCATCCCCTATGTTACAAACCCTGTACCCATTAACTACCACCTAGGCAGCGCTCAACATAATGGCAACTGTGTGTATGGGATGCAGCTGGACAGTAATTCCCTTTGATAGTTACGTCACCACAAAAGACAGGTAGTCATATGTGGCACCCCTAATCATGACAGGGTGCCATCCAGCAATATAGAGATAACTGCTCAGCCATACTCAGCACCCATGTGACCCATAATAGATCACATATTTCCTTTAAGGGTTATTGCCCATGTGTAGATGGCCAACACTGCCCTTCACAATCCCTAGCTGCACTATATAGCATGCAGCCTACCCTGAATAAAGCCATGTCCAATCCACAGGTGTTGGACATTCTACACTTAACACATCCTGATCCCAAATAAACACAACGTCATGGACATCCATCCTTCTAGTACAAGGATCACAACATGCCTGACAGATCCCTGTCCCATACACTCAACATACTCTTGCCATACTATGCATCCCTGTCCAGCAAAGCTGCACATCGCCCCCCTCTGTGACATGGTGTGATGACTGCATGCCAAATATATCAGTAACCATGTGTATCAGTTCTGTGGCACTGCTTGAACTGGCCACTGCAACCTACCTGTCTGTTGCCTACAGCTAGGTAACCTGTCTGCCTATGCTCATAAATGGCCCAGGGCATATAGCCTACTAGATCACTATGACCATACATGCTATAGTTGATATCCAATCCTGCAAATACCATCAGGCTACCTATTGTCTCATGTGTTACACATGTGCAACACAGGCAATACATGGCAGGATATATCACAGCTGTACAGTGCCATGTAGATGTATATGGCAAAACACACACATGCTTGCAAGTCTGCAGGGTCATAGGTCATGTCCCTAATGGCTATGTATGACTATAAATGTGGCATATACACAGCATTAAAGTCAATTGTATTAATGTGAACACATCCTGGCATGCGCTGATAGGTAAAGACACCACTACAGGCAAACAGACATGCCCACTTCAAGACAACATCCACATGGTGTATGAGCAATGTCATCACATGACACACCCATATATGGTGATAACATCACATCACCAATAGGTGTCAAATGTGTGTGACTTATACATGTCAGTGGTGTTAGTGTCATGTAGATCTACAAAGACGTATTTGTAATCTTAATAAATGTGATACACATGTATGTTCAGCTGTACTGCTGTACTTCTCTATGAGTTACTGTGACCTGTCTCCATTGTTATGTCTGCCAGGTATGCCATGTGTGTCTGTCTGTGTGTGTGTGTCTGTCTGCCTGTCTGTGTGTCTCTGTCCATCTGTCTGTGTGTGTCTGTGTGTCTCTCTGTCTGTCTCTGTGTGTCTCTGTCTGCTTGTCTGTGTGTGTCTCTGTCTGTCTGCCTGTCTGTGTGTCTGTCCGTGCATGTATGTCTGTGTCTCTGTCTGTGTGTGTGTGTGTGTCTAATCTGTGTGTGTCTGTCTGTGACTGTCTGTCTGTCTGTGTCTGTCTGTGTGTGTCTGTCTGTCTGTGTGTCTGTGTCTGTCTGTCTGTTTGTGTGTCTCTGTCTGTGTGTGTGTGTGTGTGTGTGTGTGTGTGTGTGTGTGTGTGTGTGTGTGTGTGTGTGTGTGTGTGTGTGTGTGTCTGTCTATGTGTGTCTGGTATAACTTGCAATGTACAGTTTTTGTCTTCCCCTCACAGGTGTTGATGTAGGTGCATTGTCCTCCTGTGGGCCACCTGATGTTAGTGTCCCCACAGACTCTAGCAGTGATGATAATAGTATGATTGAGGCACAGGCAGGGTTGTCAGGGGCTGAATCTGTGCCATTGGTTGCTATTCCACCCGTCTCCCCCTCATCCTCGCACACACTTCCCCTGCCTGCACATAACCCATCACCACAGGCCATAGAGGAAGGACAGTTGGCAGGTGCTAGCATGCAACAGGGAAGTGTGGTGACTATGGAAGGTGTTCCTGCACACCATGATCCCAGTCAACAGACTCGTGATGTCCCACACAGGCATGTGCCCAGCGCTGCTTGTAGGAGGACCACTGGCCAACATGCCCCTGCGAGACCAAGCACATCAGCTGGAGTCACCAGGCACATGTTTCAGGCTGTAATGGAGGCACAGGCACATGCTGAATGGTACAACAGAGATGGTCTGAGGCTTCACAGGGCTGCTGTCCATTCATTAACTGACAACATCCAGGCACTTGCAAATGCTCACCATCATCTTGCAGATGTTTTGGGTAGACGATTGGGTGACATGGTGGGAGTCCTCGAATGCGGCATGTCAATCCTCGAGAGTGGATTGTCTGTGCTGGAACATGTGGTGGGAGTGAGGCGTCGGGCACGTGGACGTAGACCAGCTACATCACCTGTTGAAGGTCTACGTGAACATGCTACTGCACATGCCCGCTCCCATAGTGGCGGTAGCAGCAGCAGTGCTGCTGGTGTTGTGCAGTCCATGCCAGGACACAGTAGGCCATGTGCACATGGTCCTGGATGGTCCCAACAGGGACATGATTCCAGTGGACATGTGTCATCTGACGATACCCAATCTGGACCTCTGCCTGGTAGTGCCCGTGCAACCCCTGGCAGGCGCAGGTCACGTAGCCATGGTCGGACACCATGAACTGTGACACCTGCCTTGCACAGTCTGCAGCTGTCAATATTACCCCTGTGTAGGCTAGCCACATGCCAGACCTGTGTGCATGCATGCACACACACTGGAAACAAATGTAGGGCACCTCAACACACACACACATAACATTCACATACGCCCAATGATATCACAGGTCCTAACACACATGCATGATTTCATCCAATGGCACAGCCTAGGCCTCTGGCAAACATTATCACCCTGTGCATATGATGATGCCTGTGCCGCATCCCTATCACCCACACCATCGGTGCAGGGACATGTTCATATGGTCTGATGCACAGGGTGAACATACTAGGTAGACAATTGTAGATTAATATTGTTGAGTAGTGTTGACAGGCAGCAGACATACCATGTATTGCAGTTTTAGAATGCATTTTGTACATTTGACAGTATGTATCATGTGTAACAATGCTAACAGCTTGTTGATCTTGACGTTCTGCCTTCCTCTTTCAGGAGTAGTTGCATGTGCTGGGGGATGTTGGTGTTTGCGGGAGTCCCATATGTACATGTTGACTACCCACAGGTCAGTATGACAATACCTGTATGCACTTTGTAGCTTCCACATCACAGTTATATTCTCCCATGTTTCAATTATCTTTACTGTTCTAATGATCCAAGAGCATGATAGCTGTGTAGTAAGCTACAGTGTTCAGAGCTGTCACATCCATAGTGGGTGACATCACAGGTATAGTTACCTGGACCGCTGAGTGGGTAAAAGAGTGGTATGCTGGATGACAAGGGTAAATGCCAGTGGAAACAGTGGCTTCTCATTGGGAAGCAGTAATACCTTCTGCCATGACAGCATGCAAACACAGATACACCCATACACTCAGGAATTCCAGACACAGTAACGCACACTCTGACACACACACACCGTTGCCAGTGTTCAGATGAGAACCCCTGCCTATGTGCATATCATCATTATAGTATTACACAATTACAAGATGTGCCACAGAGATTACACATGTACAGGTAGTTGGAATGGCCTAAGATCGAGGACAGCCACAGGGATACTACAGTCCAGTGAGTGTATGTGGGGAGGGGGGGTCCATCAGTAGGCTATGTAACAACCGGTCACACCCCAGGGTGTACATGTTAACAGGCGGTTAGTATGCCTGTCTACGATTGATGATATCAACAGGGATGCTAGACTGCTTTGAGTGGTTGGGGGGAGGGGGCATTAACATTTCACTATGGTAAAATACAGCCTGACTCCAGGAACCGGACAGCCATACACATGGACAGCCATACACACACACACACACACACACACACACACACACACACACACACACACACACACACACACACACACACACACACACACACACACACACACACACACATTGGCATTCACAAAGATATACACCTATGTCACACACATACAGACACTTTACATGTGTGAGGTTTAACCACCTGCCTATGCCTTTCTTTCTACACTTCACTCTGTACTGGTGTCATCAACAGTGTTTAAGAGAGTGGTAACAAGTGGGATGTATTCCCAACCATATGTGACATATATGGACACACACCCACACGTGCCAGTACTGTGAATCAAACACCTGCCTGTCTCATGATAGGTACTACAGCAGTACAGTACTATCACATCTGGTACAATGCTTACTGGCTCTTTCCTTTGACAACTGTGCTGATATATGCACAATATATACACAGGGGAGGTATTACTATTACAAGTGTCATGGGGTTTGCCTTTGGTGTCACCCTTATAGCATTCTACATTGTCTGTCTTCCACTTCAATTAACAAAATCTGACCTTAGCAGATACACAGGTTATTGCAGGACTGGTTGTAACACACCAGTGAGCTGTCCTCAGTAATCATTCATCTGCAAAGAAGCCCCATCACTTAGCAGTCATGTCCAAACATCTGTTCATACCTCATGTATGGCTTACTGTACTTAGAGCATATCACCATATACAGTTGGCAATGTTGAGGCTGTATTGCAACAGCATGATGTACTAAGACAACAGTCACCTTCAGACATCAGACACTGCACACACATGGAATCTACACAAACAGCAAAACATGTACACATATGCGATCTACATCAGTATCTGCACTAGCAGGCCAAGAGAATACATTCCACACCTTCCCCATGCCATGTGTGAAACATAGCAGAGCATTACACCATAATGGATGTTGTATTCATGTACTGGTAGGACACCACCGCTTTCACTGAGTAGCCAAGTGTACATATATTACAACAGCACATAACAGCATGACACACACAGCATTATTCCATGTCATGCTTCTACAAACTGTTACTTGACAGTGCAATGGTGAAGCCAGGGCACTGTAATGATCAAGAGTGAGCACATCATATTTGCCACACACACACCTCATGTGTACTGGAAAAGTGCCAGCAATGTGCTCTGTTAGAGCTAGGCAGTACACTCATTCAAGCATGTGTGAGGTCTGTGGCTTGTAAACATCTCACCCCAGCATGTACTGGCTATTGTGGTACTAAGGCTAATATCTGGACAGCACACAGCAAGCATGGCTTGCAGTTGTTGACATGGGGTATATGTAGGAGCTGTGGCCACACATGGCTGTACATGTCATGAACATATCACCTGTGACTACTCAAGAACATATAGTGCAGAACTGGATTTCCCTGAGTCTGTCAATACAGGCCTTGTGTAGGTCCTATGGTCCTGTTATTTTGGTATGCTTGTAGGCATTGCATTAGGTGGACATCTCTAAAGACATACATGCCACATAGGGTGTTGTATGATATGATAGGTGTCATGGGTTATGGGATATTATCTCTGTCAACATAGATATCGAACCTTATGTACTGTTAGCATGCTATCTGCCATGTGCATGTGTGCAATGACTGTAGCCACCTGTATGTAGAAAGGTAAATGAAAGCTATGGTAATGTAATTTATGTTGTATGAGTGTGGGATGTACATATCCAGGGCAGGTGCAGTTAGGTCATATCCAACCATGAGGGTGTTGTTTACTGGTGTACAACAACAGTCGACCGTGTTAATGCTGACAACATCCGAGAGACCCTGGTATGTGTACAACTGAGCTGGTTACATACAGTGGTATTATTGCATTGCATAACACATTATGCAGCTGTGTCTGTACATGGGTACTATGTACAGCTGATGTAGGCTTAGATACAGTCCACCAATTGAGGGTTATCTGGTGGCCTACCATACTATGTCATACCACATATGGATGTGTGTTGGTAGTCTGGGAACAAGGTGGTGGATGTATATCAGGATACAACCTCAAATGCAGCATTTGCCACTGTCACCTGTACCTGACTGATCTGTGATGCATTATGTCAGAGTAGTGGTCTTTACATGTGAGTAGCCTTTATGAATATGTGTACACCACCACCTGGTATGGTCCATACCACTGTTATGGCCCACATGTCTGGATCTGAGTTGTATGGTGGTAGTGCAATTGTGCACTACAGAGCCTTCAGCCAGATGCTCCTCACTGCACAGATGTTGGTATTCCCCAATGTAGGTTCTACATTGAGCAAATGGATTACTAAAGCCACATATCTAGCACAGGTTAGCATAAGCATCCAATGCAATTGTCATGTAGGTGTCAGGGTGTTACTTCTGTGTGTAGGACATTTGCCTTGGAATGTGGCTATATGGGTAAATGCGACCTAGGTATTATCCACACACATGTGTAACATGGATGCATTTGCTCTGTGTTGAAGGCTCATCATTCGGTCATGACAGCCCGGAATGACAGACACTGGACAACCTCATAATAACAGCAGGACATTGGCTCATTGTTTTGGTCTAGCAGTTGCCACCCATACTATGACATCACTGTGCGTGGCATTAATGTGCTTGATAGCAAATGCCCCGTGTAAGGTGATGGACAGCGGCAGAACTTGTGTATATGACCAATGTGAGATATACTTAGGGTAGCAGTCCTGCTAATAATGACTACTAACACAACCAGGAGAGGTCATCTTGACACCTACACCTCAGTTCCATTACACAAGTTGGCTCACACATTATGCTTGCACATGCCACTGTTCCAAGTATAATGCCACTGTCCACAACCTGCTATCAATGTATGCCTTTCAGGGCAGCAAGGTGTGTGACACATGCTGTAGGTAGCATCCACCTGTGCGACCCAGGTAACCTATTCTTTGTCACATTCACACATGCATGAATGTGTATACGTAACATATATATGTCAGTACCTCATGTACATGTATGCATGTGTATCACACAGCACAGACACAGATATATCATTTACAGGCCACATACAGGTATCAAGTAGTAAACCAGTATGATGTGCATATATACTGACAGGTAAGATGTACCTGACTGTATACTTGTGTGTTTACAATAGGAGTCCATTAGTGCATGTAAGTGCTTGAGCATGCACACTGTGGCCTTCAATGGTTAGAATCGGAGTGCATCCCAGACAGCCCTGTGCTACTAAGTGTATGAGTGTACCCACTTCCACCTTGTGTAATTTGTGTCAGTGCATTCAACAAGCCCTTTGTTACTAAGTGTATGAGCATGCCCAGTATAACCTTGTGTAGTTGTAGTCATAGTGCTTCCCTATCAGCCCTGTGCTACTAAGTGTATGAGCATGCCCACTGTAACCCTGTATAGTGATAGTAGTTGTCCATTCCGCAGATGGCCATACTCCAGTTCAGGTTCCTGTTGTGCTACAACTATACCTTTCAGGCCTACCTGTGGATGGTGTGTCATGTTTGTGCATACAGGTTGTAATGGACACCTACTTTAAACACACAGGTCTACAGCTATGCACTTCGTAACTGTCAGTCTCCCTGTTGTTGTCCTCAATTGTAGAAGGGAAGTCTGACTGCCTTGGGATGTATAATCTCTGTGGCGCATCTTGTAACTGTGTAGTACTGTAATAGTGATCCTTAGATAGGCAGGAGTTCTGATCCCACCACTGGCAACTGTGTGCATGTGTTTGTGTGTGTGACAGCAAATGCCTGAGTGTGTATGTCAGCAAATGGATGAGTGTGTTTGTGTGTGTATGTCTCAGCAAATGCTTGAGTGTGTGTGTCAGCATAGGCTGAGTGTGGTTGTGTGTGTGTATTTGTGTCTACATCCTGTCTTGGCTGTGGGTTTTGCTGCATTCCAAAGAGATACCTCATTTTGCACTGCCCTTTATCCTTGTCAACCGCTATACCTTTCTCTTCCCCCCTGCCCACTGCAAGTAATCAGTTCTGTGATGTCACCAAGCTCAGACGTGGAATCAGCAAGTGTAATTGCATGTGTTCTGTGGCACATACCACAACTGCATACTACTGTACTAGTTACCTTTACATAGGCAAGACGGTGTATGCACAATACTGGCAAGTGTTTGTGTGTGTGACTACCCTCTAGCCAGGCATACACATGTGTAATGTATTTTTGCACACCATGGTAGCCATCTGTGGTGACCGGTGTCTACAAAGTATTACATAGTTAGGAATGGTAAAGAATACACAGTCAAGCACGACTACAGTTGGGTATGTCATTTTCCTGTGCCACTGTCGAGCAGTGACACAGAAGTGGTCGCTGGAGGGTACGTCCATACCCATCATTCCCCCACTCTAACTCCACAGTCCCCAGGGTAGATTACATTAGCCATCATTCCCCACCCCAAACTCCACATACACAACAAACATCCCATCTCTAGTGAACTGCTTATGATTTAAATGATATAACACAAGAGATGCCTCTGTCACAAAGGGCATTCAGACGTGTGTGTGTGTGTGTGTGTGTGTGTGTGTGTGTGTGTGTGTGTGTGTGTGTGTGTGTGTATATATATATATATATATATATATATATATATATATATATATATATATATATATATATATATATATCTATGGCTGTGTCTGCATATATATATGTATATATATATATATATATATATATATATATATATATATATATATATATATATATATATATATATATATATATATATATATATATATGTGTGTGTGTGTGTGTGTGTGTGTACACATCCCGTAGGTACATATATATATATATGTAGTTATGATAGTTGTACAGATGTAGACTTGTCTTTGTTGTTTCACAGAGTACAGTACATTCAAGGGTACTGTACATATGTACACAAAGGGACTGTCCCATTTGTTTTCAGTACTGTGGAATACCTGTAGTAGAATGTGCAGTGTAGACTCCATGCAACATGTGTACAACCCAGATGGCTTAGTGGTATGTCTAGTGACCTCAGTGTGCATGGTCCAGGGTTCGAGACCTGCAAGTCTTGTTGATACTGTCAATTAGGACTGCAGATGTAATTGTGTTTTCATGATGGTAAGCAGCGGGTACACACAGGTAACAGACATGTACAACCCACAGTACACTTGGAATGCCCTTCTTTGGCAATCCTGCTGATATCACCCAGCCAGATATACACCTCTAGGAGTACTGTAACCCAGTGTTCTCCGTAGCGCGTGCTGTACCTGCGTATTGCTGTAGTGTGATAAACTAGTTAGGTAGGGGTTCCATTCCAAGAGAGACCAACTGTGTGTGTGTCTATGTCTGCCTGAGACAAGAATAATGCTTTTTAGAGTATTCACACTCTTTACGTTCACATGACCACCTTTGGTAATACTGCTGATGTCACTCACCTAGGAATACACCTCTAGGAGCGCTGTAACCCAGTATTCTCCATAGCACATGCTGTAACTGCGTATTGCTGTAGTATGATAAACTAGTTAGGTAGGGGTTCTATTCCAAGAGAAACCAAATGTGTGTCTCTGTCTGTCTGAGATGGAAACAATGCTTTTTAGAGTATGCACACTCTTTACAATTCACATGACCACCTTTGGCAATCCTGCTGATGTGACCCACCTAGACATTCACCTCTGGGACTGCTGTAATCCAGTAATCTCTGTAGCGCATGCAGTAACTGTGTAATGCTGTAGTGTTATACACTAGTTAGGTAGGGGCCCTATTCAGGACATGGCAGGTGTGTGTGTGTGTGTGTGTGTGTGTGTGTGTGTGTGTGTGTGTGTGTGTGTGTGTGTGTGTGTGTGTGTGTTTGACTGTCAGAGCCTGTGTGGAGGTGGCCGTGAGTGTCTAACCACTGGACATGTTGGGGAGTGGATTTTGTAGTTTTCCTATATGGTGTCTGTCTTATATGTCACAATGTCCACCTCACGAGGAGTACAGATGTCAGTCGCCAAGGGACTGTGTTGGCAAGCCATACCCTTACATCTGGCAAAAGGCCTGGTGAACAAAGTATGCAACTCTACTATTACTTGGAATACGTCCTGAACCCATGTGTCATACATAAACACACTTGCCTAGAATATCCCGTTATTTTGCTAGTACCCTGCACATTGATGACAGATAGTAGGCTTGGTGTGATTGCAGTAGGCTGCAGAGGGCATGCCACCCTGTAAAGCAGTACAATAGACACATAATTGCGGACAATGTGATTTCACTATTTTCCCCACTGGATGCCTGCAACATATATGGTGTCATCAAATGTGGTCCACAGAGGCCATACAATGCCTTACACATGTGCCCTGTATGGACCGATGCCACTGACAGCAGGGAATACCTGTATCATGCTATCAATGCAGGTGCAGGGTCAACCTGCTGACTATAAGCAGGTTCTGCCACACCAGGCCAGTATTGGCATATCAAAGGATAACAGTCTGTGTACACAACATGTGCCAGCCAAACTAGGTACACCTGTACATGTCACTGTACATATTGTGTGACATGCACATCCCAGGCAATGTCCATGTCAAGGACTATCAAACACAGACATGGCATGCATTGCAAAGCTATGGCCATACACAATGGTAACCAGGATGTCAGGACATTTCATACAATACCCATCTGTGTGGGACATTGCAGACACTACACCCCTCTACCGCACTGCATACCATTGTCAGGTGGCATGATGCCAAGGATTATCCCTCACCCAGCCTTGTACAGCCATCTTGCACAGCCAACCACTACACACCCATGAAGCAATGCACACATGCATGTCAGTACTGGCACCTTGTGTCTGCATGTGGGGTATGATGCTCCCAACCATAGTCACTCCCAGCATAACTCCCACTGGCATACCAACAGATGTCAAACACGTTCACATGCCCTAGCCCATATAACCTCCAGATATCCTCTGTGGTGCATGTAGTATCTGTGCATTACTGCAGTGTGGCAAACTAAGTGGTTTGGGATTGTATTTGTGGGCCTGGCAAAGAATGTCAATGTGAGTCCATTAGACAGTGTGGTTGTGTTGACAATGACATCTGTTCATGTGGACAGCCATGTGTGCTACACCTAATGTATGTATATCTCTGTTGCAGATGTTGCACACCAACACACATATATGTTCTTACAGCACACCAACATGTCAGCTTTGTGGCACATGGAGTAACTACATGCACTTGTAATAGTAATGACTAGTCAGTCAGGGGTTTGAACCCCTGTACTGGTAGGTGTGTGACAGATGATGCTTAGGGTTTAGTCTCCAAACCCTTTTCTGATGTATTTTGCCTCTGTCTGTCCCTCCCACACACTCTCTGGTGGATGTGGAGGTGTACACCTGCTCAGCAACAGCTTGTGTATTGTAAGTGATGGTCATGTTCGGGTGATGGCCTCTGCACCTATTGCAGTCCTCCTCTAGCTGACTGCATGTGGAACAGCTGTGATGATGTTCCCATAGCCATTCACATGAAAAACACAGTACAATATCTAGGAACATCATGTTGGTGTTTGTCCATGACAGTCGCTGTGAGTGGTACCTGGATCTGGTGTTTGGTAAATGGCATCACAGATGATATTTGGATGTTCCTCAAACAACATACACAGTGGAAAATAGCCTAAAGACAGGAGGGTGATGTGCCAGACATGACTACAGCATGTAAGTGTAGCTATGCTTCATTGAGACAACTGCCTGTTTAACAAGTTGTGTGTGGTAATGGCTATTCTGCATGTTTTAAAACTGACAAGACAGTGCTCTGTTGGTGAGGGACCCCCATCTGTAGGACCATCTGTGGACTGGTCAGTGAGTAGAACCATTTGTTTCCTGTGTTACTCACTGAACACACATCTGTGAACAGCAGGAGAATAGTGTGAGGATTGCAGCCAGTACATGGTGATAGTGATGTGTTACTGCCATTGCATCTCTGACCGGACATATGTCACATGAAACAGTGGTATGACAGACAACTGTCTGGGGTTTTCATTGACATGCCAATAATGGGCCACTGTTCATAGCTGCAGTCACAAGTCTTCTACACGTTGTACAGATGTCATGCAGTATATATGCATGTTTTGTGCTCTCTCTGCAAATGTATACCATCTGTTGTGTTGGGTTAATGGTCATATCTATGCATGCTGTTGTAAGTAATCCTGAATGTTGTTGACTATTACTAAGCCATATCTGTGTTTAAACTGCAACATCATAGGCTGTATAGGTTTGGAGGTCCCGGCAGAACCTCCTGTCCCCCTTCAGCTGGCCATGACACTGGGCACCAGCACATCTGGGGCCCAGCCTTGGAACTCCACCTCTGTTGGCTTTGCACCGCCTTCTGGTAGTACAACCACTGAGGTTGGGGCTTGTCCCCCCTGGGAGCAGGTTCAGACAGGGACATGTCCGCTGTCGTACAGTCCTGGATGTGGTGCATAGGGGGCTCAATAAGGGGTTTCGAGGCCAGATACACCAACTCAAGGGTAGAGTGTCACATATACAGGGTGAGGCTGCCCCTCCTAGACAGCCCTCAGCACTGCCACCTTTGTAGCTGTTTTGGTGCAGTGGTGGCTGCCCATGGCTGGGGACCTCTGTCCCACTGTTTTTATCTGGGGGCTCATGGGCTTGTGAATGCCGAACACCCCTCCCCGTCCGAGGTGTATCCCCCCACATGTGTCATATATCAACCCTGTATGCTGTCTTGTCTGTCATCCTACCCTACCTATACTCCACAAGCATACCTACTATCCTTCCCCCACATCCCACTCTCACCCTACGGAAACAAAAGGCCAATCGGTTCCTAGAACAACATTTACCCCATACATAGCTGTCCATTTCACACATGTGTCCACTGGACACATGTAACCCTTTTAATTTGCATCACAGCATACTCCAGTTGTCCTGACCCCTGTCTCTCAGGCACACAATCCTAGTATGCACATGACTCCTAAATGTTCCAGGTACACGTGATGTGGATGACCTCATTGTACACACAACACTACCAGTTCCTCTATGGTTACCCCATTTACCTTTATCATGATGATGATGTCACACACAGCACCTTGCAAGAGTACTGTTCTCACGTAATGATTGGACAGGAACTGTTCTGTTAATGTAAATGTATATGGCCAATGTACAAATGCTTGCTTGATATTGCATAGGACAAAACCACTACATAATGCAGGCATTGCTTGTGTTTCCCTTTTCATTACTTTGCAGTGCTTTGTTGTCACATGGGATGTTCTTGATATATCTATGTATATGTATGTATCTATATGCTGGACATAAACACTCACACATACATCTACATGATGGAATACATTTCCTATACTGTCGAATGACTGCACTGGATGATATGTTTGTGATAAGGTCCGATGTCTGTATATCTGCCATGGCTTAGTGGTAAATCACAATAGCTGTGCGTGCAGGGTCCTGGTTTCGAGCCTTGCAGATGCAGTTTATTTTGTTGCTGGGCAGAACAAGGCCATTGGATACGGTGTGATTAAGGCACATTAAAGCAGTTGTGAGCGAGTGTGCTAAGCAATGCTAACCTCTGGTTACAGTTTCTTACACTCAGTTAGCCTCTACATTGCTTTATCAATGTAATACTCGCATACTGGCAGCCAAACAGGCCTACACTCGCTTGCCTCCTGCACTTGCAAATGCACTGCATTTGGTGTTTGCATCTGACACCCACACCCCTGCGTGGGAGTGAGGACTACTATATTACCTTATGATGCCTATTACATCGGATTACATGCTACAGTATCGGGAATGGCTGCTCATTAGGCTACAGCATGCCATTCGACTGTACGGAATCCGCGGCCTGTCCAGAGTTTGATTCATATTATTGGTGTGTTCCTCTTACAATCTGCACCCATCTGGCTAATACATGGGAATGGACACGCTTCAATACAAACAAGTAATTGGGTTTTGGAACCCACATCCTACAGCCGAGTCATGCTACTGCATACCTAATATTCTATCATCTTTCTAAGGTTGTCAGTGGAATATGTGCTTTCTGTCCCTAACAGACCTCTCATACGACTGGGGAAATATATGAACTGAATCAGGGACATGGCGTAACAACATCAGGGACACATTTAAATTATTGGTACTATTAACCTGACACATTGACAGACTCAGACATATGAATTCATACACATTGTCTGAGGTAAAAGATGTTTATAACTCTTAATTGTTGTCGTTATTCATTACGTGTAATTCACTACCTTTCCTCCAAATTTCACTAGTTTTAGGAGGGATTAAGTGGGGCAGAGTTAGAAACCGAGTCGAAATCTGGGACGTCCCTGGAAATCAGGGACAGTTCAGAGGTATGGTCCCTGTTTGTTCCCCCAATGGTTTATGTCCTGTCCATTGGATGTGCTCTTAGGGGTTGAGAGGTATGGGCATCAGCTATGCCCATTTCAGAATATTACTTATCTCCGGGGCGGTCCTAATATGACTGCACCAACCAACACCTGCACGCTTAGGCCCATAATTGCATACCTATAGTTCCCCCACCTGCCACTCCTCTACAGTACTTATCCTTACTGTGGGTGCAGGTGGGGTATAAACACACCACTACACACTGCCCACTCTACCCGTGTCGGGACACATGCCGTACATTCTGTCGACTCATGGGTTATCAGGCTTGCACAACCTACTGGTCCGTGTACATTTACAGGGTGGTTTGATAAGTCATTATCGGGCATGGCTCCGATCATTAATTTTTGATGTCCCACAAGGGACATCGATGTCTATGTTTCAAGATTAGACCTGGCAGGTCTCTCCCACTGGTAGTATCCTGCCAGTGGTCTGGGAAGCAGTGGTGTGTTTACCTTTATTGTGTGTCTGTATGTCTCGCCAGCCTAGCTGGGGGGGGTGGGGGGGTTGATGCTACATGTTACAGGTTTGTTTATTGGACCACTCACCCCCATATGCACACCCTGTGAACATATGTTACTTGTAACTGCTGTATCATATCCTAGCTATATACATGTGTGTATTTACAGTCACATATATATATATATATATATATATATATATATATATATATATATATATATATATATATATTTACATTACTATATACAGATATATCTGTATATGTATGCATACATGTATATTTATATTTATATATATATATATATATATATATTTATATATATATATATAAATTTATATATATATATATATATATATATATATATATATATATATATATATATATATATATATATATATATATATATATATATATATATATATATATATATATATATATATCTCACAACATATGGGTCTATGGGTGTCTGCATATGTATATATTTATATGTGGGTATGTATCTGTATTCTGCCTCTGTATGTATACATTTGTACTACGGAGAGGGAGAGGCTTATCTCTATGTCACTATGGGTAGATATACACACACATACCTCTACATATATATGTCTACATCTGGTTATTCCGTTCCTTGCCATATAGATTACACTTTGCTGCAATGGGACTCGTAGTAGGTGTGGCTGCTCTTTGGGCGACGCTTCTGCCCAATGAACACATTCGCTTACATCCCTAGGGCTGTCCATATAGGCCCACATCAGCCAACACCTGCACACCTAGACCCATAAGTAGCTACCCATAGTTCCCCCACCTGCACCTCCTCAACAGCATTCATCCTTACTCTGGGTCCTGGCCTGTTCTGGAAACACCACTACACGCTGCCCACTCTCCACTTCATGGGACCCATTTCATACAATTGTCTTGGCCCATGGGTCATAAGGGTTTCCCACCCTTGTATTCCGAGTATGTATAACCCCAGCCAGAATGGCCGGTCTATCACCTTCTTTTGGTCTTGGCAATTTATGGGGTGTCCCGCAAGGGACGCTCCAGTCTGTGTTCCAAGAATAGAATTTACGGCTGCACTGTGTACCTCCCCGGTTGTATCCTGCCTGTGGTCTGGGGAGCAGTGGACTCTTTACATTGTTTGTGTGTATGTTTCCCGTGTCCAGCTGGGGGGGAGGAGTGTAAGGTCATGCTACGTGTTTCATGTTTCTTGCTTGGGCTCCTCACTTCCATTGGCATGGCCTATGAACATATGTCGTTCTTGTGTGCTGTTTCCTATCATAGCTGTATATCTGTGTATATCACGCACACACACACACACACACACACACACACACACATATATATATATATATATATATATATATATATATATATATATATATATATGTATATATATAAACTATATATATAAATATATATATATATATATATATATATATATATATATATATATATATATATATATATATAGTTTTATATATATATATATATATATATATATATATATATATATATATATATATATATATATATATATATATATATATATATGTGTGTGTGTGTGTGTGTCTGTAAAGCAATACATACCCTGCGCAAACACACTTACACATGCTTGCTGGTGTTTCTATATGCTTGACCTGCTTACTAGTGTTTTAATCATTATGACACTGACACTTCACTCCAGTTAACTTTTAATTGATAATTTGCAGGATACACAGCAGACAGATGTTGCAATATGTTCATGTACGAATTATCGATGGTAAATGGTATGTGATACAGTGGGATCCGGTACGGGAATGTCTGTTCATTAGGGGTTGCTCTAACCAATACACTATTGCTGTGCTGCTTCATTTGCATATGTACCCATATACCCATGACTGCTGGTTCCCAAAACACACACCCCAACGCCTCCCTAACACTGCTGTCATCCATTCTCCAGTTGGATTCGTGGTGTATGCACACCACTACACATTGGTCACTCCCTACTCCTATAGACCCATCCCATTGGTTGACTCACTCCACATATCCTTAGAACTCCCAAATGTTTAGTCCACAAACATTGGTGACATGAGCGACCAAAAGAATACTATTCACAATTTTTGGGTTGTCCCACATGGGACACGCATGTGTTTATGTCAAGATTAGACTCTATACTTCATTACATCCTCACTCCCGTTAACATGATACTACAATAAATTAATATGTATGACTATGTGGTAACGCACATGTTACACATGAGAGCCTAATTATGTAAGTGTTCGGCGTATTTCTTTTACAAATAGACCAGTTTAGTTATTGGCGTTGCCGTAGCAGGCAGATCACAGGAATGATTCCATGTGTCGGGAAATCCTCACATTTGATTATTTACAGCACAGCACTGACTTCGGGCATTGTACACACTTCTGCGTTTTAGCAGTTTCATCTCGTCCCTCTTCTGCACAACCTATTATTCTATCTACTGTTGAGGTTTGTAAGGGCACATTCATGTTATTTATGTCTGCAAATGGCATGAATGTGTTAAAGGAAATGTACTTCTACATATTGATGTCTGCAAGTGTGTATGCATATATACCTATAACGAACTCACTGACCTCCATGGGGCTGTCCAGTTAGAACCAGCCCATCCAACCCTGGCACGCCTGGCTCCATAATTTCATACCCATAGTTCCTCCACCCCACCCATGTTCAAAATACATGCATACCATCCATTGTCCATTTGTTATCGCAGCCATGACACACCTTCACACATTGCCCTCTCCAGAGCATTAGGGGCCCTACATGTATGTTGTCCCAACCCATGTATTCTCAGGCTCTCCCACCATTTTATCCTTGAACATACCTGCCCTTGCTTTTGTAATGGTCAGAAGGCCAAATGGTTTATCAATTTTTGGGTAGTCCCACCAGAGATTACCCTCTGTGTGTAAAGTAGTCTTAGCAAATCAACAGTGTTACTCCCACTGGTAATATCCTGCCTGTGGTGTAAGTAGCAGTGCTTTTCTCACTCCTGCCCAGCTGGATATGACATAATTATATATCTGTATATACTTATATACATTTCCTGTGCTGGGCACTGCTTAGACCCGCGCAAGTGCACTCAGACTTGCTTACTGGTACTTATATGTGTTTACTGCTGCTTATTTGTGCTTACACCTGTTTACTAGTACCTTATTCATTATGGCAGTGCCACTTTGCTTGAATTAAATTTAAGTTGAATAACTCATGCGATACTCCATTCCACATGGAAAATGATATGTGCTATTGTTGGGCTCGAACCATGACTGCCTGTTTGATAGGCGGATGCTCTAAACACTACACTATTGACACATTGATTCCGCATGTTTTTCTCTATTTGAATGAATATTATGTGTAAGCTACGCTCAGCGCAGGGCTGCGACGTGCAAGCACGCTGCACTTTGCTTACACCTTCGCTATTGCAGCAATTAGAATGTATAATAGGGACATGGGGACAGGGAATCTAATTGTGATAGTTCTAGGGGCAGGGCTCTACATTCCACTACGTGCTTGTGTGTTTACTACTTTGATTTTATTTCACCGTTTGTTTCACTGTTTGTGGACACTCTTGTATGCTTAGCATACATTTCGGTATCCACGGACACTGACTTACTGACTTACTATTAGGGGCGGGCTTTACTAGTAGGCATAGTAGGTTTTGCAAGTGTCGGGGCATGTTTATGCCTCCGTAGGCCACTTGTACATGTCCCCTGCACTCGCACACGTTTCCTGTGCACGTTGAGGGTGCGGCGGTGCGCCCCATACATATTCATATGGCGCTGTTGTGCCATCTGTAGTGAGGACACTCGGCGCAAGGCTAACAAGCTTCTTGAATCCCGGGGAGTATGTATTGATGTAATTAGTTTGGGTGTGGGGGAGATGGTGTATGTACATGGCAGATGCAGGTGTGTAGGAACCACTTTTATACATGTTCTATATGTGTGTGGGGGTTCTTTCCCTATGTGAACACCTATCCCTTAGTGGGCTAATACTATACTAATTGTAGGCTGATTCATTAGGGCACTGTTAAATGTTTCCTGTAAAGCATGCAGGTACTGTTAGTCCTTGAATCCTTTTGGCAATACATCGGAATGTAATAAAGTTTTGCTAAATGAAAGCTGTCTGTGTATTTCTGTCATGGATATTTGCAGTCACTGCAGTTGTGTTGGTGACTGTGCCCATAGAACATATTTGTAATAGTGCATTGGCATATACTCTTCATATGTTATGTTCATATTGTTTGGGGGGAGCAGACTGTGTGATTGCTATGGTCTATGTTATACTCAGATATGAACACTTCAGATGCTGTCTACACACATGTATGTATATATGTGTGTGTATATATATATATATATATATATATATATATATATATATATATATATATATATATATATACGTGTGTGTGTGTGTATATGTATATAGATATAATATATAATATATATTTTATTGCACCTGGCGCAAGCTTCATGAATCCCGGGGTGACAAAAGTTAGAGAATGGGTGACCTGTACATCACCACACTGACTAGAGAACCAACGTTCTTCAACAGTATGTTAATGTACAGGTAATGCCTGCTGAAAAATGAGTCCTCTGCTTCACAGAAGCATATTAAGCTGCTGTAGAGCTTGGAATGAAAGAAAGCTAACATCCACCATTATTTTATACTCACTAAGCAGCACTTTTGTGAGTGTAAAATTAAAAAAAAAAAAAGAAAAGTGTGTGTGTGTGTGTGTGTGTGTGTGTGTGTGTGTGTGTGTGTGTGTGTGTGTGTGTGTGTGAGTACTTTCAAAACTGTTTAACTGTGAATATTGCTACTTATTAGTTTTTTCTACTGACACCTACCTGAAGGCTGAGGGGTGGGGGCATACCTGCACTTTCAGTAGGAAGCCCAAAATTGGAAGTCATAGCACTGATTGTGAGGAATGTTAATGTGTGTGTGTGTGCGTCTGCATGTGTATGCATGTGTGTTTATATCTGTGTGGATGAAAGTCAGTGTGAGATCGAACGAGACATTATTTTACATTCACCAAGCAGAACTTTTGCTATTTAGTGAGTGTAAAATTAAAAGAAACATAAAAAAAAGAAAAGTGTGTGCGTATGTGTGTGTGTGTTTATGTTTCTGTCTGTGTATGTGAGTGTATGTGGGCTTGCATGCATGAAAGTGGAAGTGTGTTTGTGCATCTGTAAGACACAGAGATAGAGAGAGAGAGAGAGAGAGAGAGATCAAGTAGTGGTAACATACCTCTTGATCTTTTAGTTCAAGAAAACTGGGTAAAGCCTAAAATAAAGGGGGAACAAAGGCACAAAACTAGGAACAGGTTTTCAGTATTGCTCTTTTAAAATTCAAAAGCAGCTTGAATAACAGGATTTGTGTTAGCATTCATTTCTGAAGGAAAGAAAATCAGAAACTGAAATATATGTTATTATTTAGTGACTTCAATCCCCAATGACTAGCAACAAACCACAAATATTAGGAGTAGGGACCAAAAAATTAAGTAAATATTTGGATATTATTTGAAAATGTTATATTTTGGATGCAAAACACTTCTTCCAACAACATTTACATATACTACAGCAAGTTTGAAACATTAGGCAGAAGAACTATTTTAGATCAAAAATATTAAAAAAATAATATAGTAATAAAAAATAAGTAAAACAGAACAATTTTACAGACAGCCCATTCTTTAAGTGGAATAATGTCCTCCAGGGTATGTATTACTGTGTAAATAATGCCCTTCCAGGGGTGTAGAGACCCTCCTCCTGTGGCATCGGGGCCTCACAACACCCCTGGGTAGGCATTATTTACACAGTAACACACACCCTATTGTGCACTTTTGTTTGCTTAAACACCCCCTGCTTAAGTTGTTAAGGTCTGGTCTCAAGCTAGGCAGTAAACTCTTCCAATATGGACCAGCAAATGTCAGCGGCAGAATAAAAGATTTGATTCTGCCTGGTGCCCATACTGATAAGGTGTGACTTCCTCTTACAAACTTAGAGAGTAGCTAGAATAACAGAATCTGTGTTCACCTGCATTTTCTCTGAATTATCCGAACCCTGAAACTCCAAGTATGTTTATATTCAGTGCTTCAGTCCTCCGTGATTTGTCTCAAAACCACAGACTTTATGAGAAACAGACCAAACAACTGAGGCAAAAATCTGAACATTCTGAGAAAATCTGGACAGTTTAGAGGTATGGCAAGACTGCAAACATAAGGGACTGTGTGTTGCAATGCCTTTCTGACAGCCTCGATAAACGGGTAAGTGCATTACTGCTTTTTTTCTTTTATTACTGTAAGCAGTAGCACATGGAACAGATAAAGTTCCATGGACTACAAAGAACTACGACTGAGTCTGATCATAACCCTTAGTTATGTGTTCTTGACATGGACGACAAGATTCACCCATTGAGCTTTGCTCTCGAGGAGAATTTCTTGACACCCATGTCTTGAATAAATAATCAATGGTTTACGATCAGTAATCCAATCAAAATTATCTATATTATTGACTTGGTCATATACAGAAAGAAGACTGAATAACTAGTTTAAAGATAATTCTTTAATAATCATTTTACAGATATTTCCTTATAATTTAAACAATTAGTCCCTTACACATGATTTCCTTGATGTTAAATGTGTCAGCAGCATTAATCTCTGTACACAGAGGGAATGTGAAATGTTACCTGTATCTTGCAGTTGTTACATATATTTCAGTAGGAATTTGTTAGTCTTGAAACTTAAGAGATGCTGAAGATACTTTGCTGATAGGGAATAACTTGTTTTGTGATTCCAGCTTGTTTCAAAAAGTAATGTATAATGAATTTATAGCACATTTCTGATAATTTTGTCACACAAAACCTGAATATGGTTATTGTTATATGTTGTTTTCAATGTACTAGTCGTGTTTCCTGCATTCAGGCTTAATGTTGAAGAAACTATACAGAATGTGTAATATTTAGATATAACAAACTGCTGACATTCATAGAAAGTATAGCTATGCTGATTTCCCCATTCTATTTTTCCTACTATTCTTTCCCTGTATGCCCTAAACATTCAGATAAATTATTATGCCCTTGCTGCATGTTGCACAGTATCAAGAAAAGTTCATTTATTTGTTCATATTTCAGCCACTGTGATTGAAATAGTTACATAGTAGCAATATAATACGGGGAATGAGTTAATGGGATATCAAATTGTTTTAGCATGTATGCTCTGCACATCACAAATTAATAACCAGGAAGGTAATATGTCTTCTGAATGCTTGATCCAGTGTCAGAATTATGTGGTATAAAATGAAAACACCCCTAACAACTTTCCCTCCTGTACTTGAATTAATATGTCCTGTTACACCCCCCCCCAACACAACACTTCTCATCTTGCACTTATTCTGACTGCTTCATCCACCTCTCTAACTGTCGTACGCAAGGTAAAAAACTTCTAGATATACCAATTTGGAACAGGTATCCTAAATAGAGCCAATCCTATACCCTGCCGTCTCAGTCATATGCTATTACCACTATCCTCCTATACAGTACTAATATCTTCCATCCCTGCCTACATAATTTTATAACTTACTTCATTATATCTCTTGAACTCTTTGCAAATCTATGCAGTCCTAAAATCTTCATTCTTACATAATTGTCTAACTAACTAGTTATGTACCATGAACTTCTTGCAAACCTTTGTTTACTGAAATGAAAAAACACTAAACCTCTTTACAATAATGTTTCCCTTCTGCAGTATCAAGGCATTTACTTCTGCAAGATTTTACAGCTGGAACAACTGTAAAGACTTATAATTGTTGATGTAAATACTTTACTGTATATACCTGTCTTGTAATTATATTTTAATGTTTGAAATGCAACTGTTGCTGTTCTGAGAACTGTCTGAAATTTACTTGATAATATAAATGTACTGTGGTGGAGCTTTTCTCTCTGGGCCTCCAGTAAAAATGGAGTCTGCCCAGTCGAAATTTCCTGGTCAACAAAGACAAATGAATACATAAGCAGATAGTATCAAGTGAAATGCTTTTACCAACCAGATTTACAAAGTGAGAAGTGATGGGTAAATCAGATCAACAGATGAATAACAGGACAATGGATGGAATAATGCTCATGTGTTTTATATGTATCTATATACAATGATGAAAATCTATTTTTTCTCTCTCAGAGCTCTAGTATGAAAAGTGAACTCCTTGCGCATTCCTACTCTAGCTATTGAGATCTTGCTTCGATGACTACATGCACATTTGTACATTTTGGCTGCTGATGCATGGAAGGCTAGTTTGTGAACCATCCATATCCTAGTAGGTGCACAATCTGTCATTGTTACTGACAGGTCTGCATTTTTGTTCTGAGGTGTATGAAAAAATAACCCCTTTTCTTTACTACTTTTCATAATATGTACTGCATATATGTTTGATATGTTACATATATTGTCTCCATACATAGCAGCAGTAGCCTGATGTGCATTTCCTGCAAGGAGACATTACTTTAGTAGTTCAGCTGGATCAGTGCTCTAGTAGTGAGTGTACTTCTCAACATTTTCTTCACCAGCTTGCATGACATGATGTAAGACAAATAGGCAAAGTGAATGACTCATAAAAACAGAGGCTGTAAATGAAAGAACAGTAGAATCAAATGCACTACACTTTATAATGTTCCCAAACTACAGAGCTTTGTTGATCTTTATGAATATATCCTTTAAAATATAGCTGAATAGATGTGAAAGGGCTATCTTCCTTTACTTTTGGCAGCATTTGCAAGGTATGATTGTGCATGCATATGCACCTTTTTTTTCCAATGTCAGGTAACTTTGCTCGGCCCATTATGCTGATGATGTAGTTGATGCAAACTCCTTCATATGCTGTCTAGGGTCATTAACCACCTGGATTGTTGCCCTGGGTGATAGGGTGGCCATGGTGGTGCAGCAGTTAGCATTTTTGCCTCACAGCAAGAGGCTCTCTGGTTTGATCCTCGGCTGGGGTGCCTTCTGTTTAAAGTCTGCATGTCCTCCCTGTGGTCATGTGGGTTTCCTCCGGGTGCTCCATTTTCCTCCCAAAGACATGCTGTAGGTTGATTGGGCACTCTAAATTGGTCCTAGGTGTGCGTGTGTGTGTGCCTTCTGTGGAAGGTTGGGTGCCGGGCTGGTAACTCGACACCGCAAAACTCTACTGCCAATCATGAGCGGACAGGTGATCCGCTGTGATGACCCCTAACTGGGAAAAGCCAGAAGAAGGTTGTTGCCCTGGGTGATCTTACTGTTGGCTGCAGCTTTGCTGTTGGCTATATCTGCTATTATGTCTTACATGCTGAGCTTGCTGGATCTTTTGGGAGAATCTGCAGTGCTTAAACCTGTGATATACAAGCAATGCAGCCATCTCTTCTTCAGGTCATTGGGATGCCACATCATGGTTCTTCCTTGTCTGAAGATAACCCTGGTTGCAACTGTATTCTTCTATTGTTCACATATGGCTTTAGCAATAACAGCCATAGAGTCATAGTTGACATCAGCCATGCTGTAAGTTTACAGACTCAGTGAGAAGGGTGCAACACTTATATTCTTCCTCATCTGTACTGCTATTTATCTATTCCTTGTGCGTCAATGGATCATGGGCATACTTTTCAGTGAGGTAACAATTCATTACTTTGTATCACACGAATGCCTGCAGAGCTGAAAAATTAAATATACATAGGCGCTGAGTGGGCTACCTTGGAGTTGGGCAGTCACACTGGTAATGATGTCATCAGTATTGCAAACAAACCTTAAACCCTAGTGATACCATCAGGCATTACTCCAGGGTAATCCTATTGATGCCTGTAGGTGTCTAATATTGACTGATCATATTTACATTAATAATTCCAAAACGGTGTTACATGCAGACTATTAAAATATTACCTACTAGCGCTTTCATAATAGGCAACACAACTGCATGGATATTTGACATTTGTCTTGCACAGCTTAAGAGCTATTAACCTTCATATACTCTTTGTCAAAATGTTCATATTTCTCTTAATATGACCACAACCAAGTTTCACTGATAGAACTGCTTAGCCTAATGAAATCTCAGAGTTGTATGAACACAACACTGTTGACAGCAAGTGTGTAGCTTGAGTGGTTACTGACATATTGTAAATTTGATTACCAAGCATTACAAAAAATAATATTTACTATGTTTATTGTGACTTATAAAATTCAGGTTAAGACCTAGATTCTAGTCAATTTGATTACTGTAAAGATTAATTTGTGCTGAATATTGAACCATTTACACTTCTTTATTAACATGCATGGATATAGAGAATGGACACTTGCATTAAGTGTGAGGAAATAACTGGATTGTGTCAAAAAACACAGGTTGAAACTATTGGAAGTTATAGTACAATCTTCCAGAGCTCCCCTGGGGAGTGAGTTAAATGAGTTAATGGAGTGGTAGTGGTATGCCTTGTAACTAAAGTATACCCAAACCCCAGGATCACCTGATACTGTTATCCATATTTAAGCACACATTATGATGCTTGGTATAGATGATATGAATGCTACAATGTGGAATATGCCAATGGTTTCCTGACATTCCTGGATAAAATTAAGCAACGTGATGTGCTCCTTAATATGATCAAGCCCGGCACCCAGAAATGTGTTCTTAACTTTAAACAAACATGCTTCAGACACTACAAGAGTGATCCCATTTGGGATTTTAGAAAATTCTTGTGGCTAACACATTCCTGGTCATGCACACCTTGGCCTCTGTGGGTAAAGGTTATTTGAGTGCATTCTTTGGTGAAGTGTGTACTGTTTTTGTTACACGCAAAGATCATTGTGTCCCAGACCATAACTACTAATCTGATATTTGCAACAATTAATCACTGTGTCCCAGACCACCCTTATTAATTTGATATTTGCACACAGTGTTTACTGTGTCCCAGACCACCCACACTAATCTGACATTTCCTGATTATGACATGCCTAAAGCATCATGTTTGTCACTCTTATCACACCATGGCAGCACAATGGAACAGAATGCTAGCTGCTGCTGTGAAGTATAATACACTACAGAGGACAAACTTGGTAAATGTCATTTTCCTTTCCAGTTGCTCAGCTCAGGCTTGTATCTTCCTTAGTATGCTTGCTTCATAAGATGTCAGCCATGACTATTTTCTGTTCTACTAGTGTGATTTTTTTTATTCACATAATATATGGTATGCATTTTAACAAACACCATCTTGGCCAGCAAGATCTTGCCTGAATTTCTATAAAGGCAAAGAATTTGAAAATTAAATTGATCAATATACTGCCTTAAAGCTAGAGTTATTTACATTTGCAATATCCCTTGACAAGATGTAGTTCTAGACCGTGAAGGTGATGGGAGTGTGAAGCTCATGTATTGTGTGGCACTATTACAACATAACATATTTTAAATACTATTTTAACTGTATACAAACTTGAAAGCAAGTTTTGTATGCTAATAGACCTAGCCATCTACAAATTCAGTGAGTATTCAAAAATTCCCTATATTTGAAAGTTATGAGTAATAATTTGCTCTAGAAAGACCTGAATAGCAATTGGAGTTACCATTTTACCAATAATTATTTTTTGTTAAAACTACTTTTCACTATTAATAATGCAAACTACTTTGATAGACTATAATAGACTATACATGTTTGACTGTTTGAAATGGATTTTATTCTCTAGATCTCTTCTACTTCCAATAACTCTAGCAAATATTCACCACCCCCAGCTATTCTAAGAATCTTTGAAAACACCCTTACTAATCTGATATAAGTAGCTAACCGAAACTGATCATTACTGAAGACTTTAACACTGACAAGTCAGGCCCTAAAAAAATTTAAAAATACACACGGCCTATGATTAAACGATCTTTCACAACATGTTACAGTCCCTAACAGAACTTGAAACTGTGCCAGCATTATACTTTGTAAGATGTTAAGAAACACGATAAACATATAAAACAACAAAAGGTTATTCAGAATGAAAAAAATAGCAATTATGTGGGATCATCAAATATCAGCTCTTAAGAAAATAGGTGTAAACAAAAGATAATGTAGTCGAAGCTAAAAGAACAAAGGTATAATTGCTCACTGAAACAGCCACACCTAATGATTACAGAGTCCTGCATTCTAAGAAGTGTAAAATTCTAAAATATCAAGACATGCAAGCAGAAACCAGAACTACACTGAATGGCAGCTGCCATATCTAATGATTAAAATGTCTTTAATAGTAAGAGTTATAAAACTGTGAAATATCAAGTTATGCAAGCAAAAATCACAACTATGTGGAATGACAGCAGCTATACCTTGTTATTACAGTGTTTTGTGTACTCAACCATGTAAAAATTTAAAGTACATGAAAGCAGAAACCAGCAGATGGCGAAGCAAGGGTACCCAGATAATTTCAATAGTCGTTTTGCCAACATGCTAATAAAGAATGTGTAACATATTTAAATACTCTATTAATACATAAAGACAACACATATGAACTATAGAATAGAGTGATCCTAGGTAGGTTTGTGGGCATACAGTTGTTGTCATGTATAAAAATAAATAAATAAATAAAAGTCTTGAAACTGTAGCACTTTCCTGGTGTTATTTGGATCCTGGTGGTAATTTTAGTTAATAATGTATTATAAGGGGGAGACTCCTACACTGAAGTTTAGGGGGCTGTAACCAATACAGGAAAAAATAATGAAAGGATTTCAGTGTTTTGTTATAAAAGCATGAATCTGGCTTTAGGTGCTGAAGAGAGTATTCATATCAAAAAAGTTAAATGTAATGCTGATATCATTATTTAGTTAGTTATTTCATTACTAACGTAGCGCTGACCTTAACCTACTACAAATATACAAACCCAAGACTAAAATCATCTGCAACCTCTGCATCTACAATCCTACCATATCATGGAACAAATTACCACTAGAAATCAGGTCCCTCAAACATCCAAATCAATTCAAAACTGCCACTAGAGAGTACCTCCAAACTCACTGGTCCTGCCTCTGCACTCATCCTCCCTGATCTAGCCCATAAATTCATATGTAATCACCAAATCTTCAAACCTTTTTAGCTCATAAACCTCTTCAAAGTATTACTTTTCCTCTCCAGCTCTTATCTCCATTTCTAATGTCACATATCTCATGAAATAACTACTTACACTATGAACTCTCTTCACTGTTTATTGAAAATACTAATATCATATAATTTCTCTTATGTATGCTTATTATGTTTTTTTCTCCATTATTATTTTTCTGATAAAATGTATTTCATTGTATGTATACATTGTAACCCACTGACTTTGTTAACACTAAAATTGTAAAAATGTGGAGCTTTTCTCCCCGGGCCTCCTCTGAAAAAGAACTACTTAGCTCAGTCGGACTAACCTGGTCAACAAATGTAAAATAAAATAAATAAATAAATTATTTATTTATTTGATAATAAAGAGATTACTCATGACAAATAAAAGACTAGAACAATTCTGATTTCAAAAACTTCATTTCTTCTTCATGAATTAATTTGATTACCTATTATGTTTTGAGAAGAGGTTACCCACTGGAATTGTAAACTACTGGGCCCAGTATAAGTGACCATTTACACTGAGCACAGGTCTTTTGGAATCTGGCCCAGGCTGAAAGCCTTTTTATAGAGACCTTATACTGGACAAAGCCACTTACACTGAGAGCAAGTCTTTCGAAATCAAGGTAGATTTACACCGACAGCAGCTCTTTTGAAACATGGCTGAATATTGTCAGTGGATAATAACCAATAAAAGCTGCGGTTAGCCAAGGTACAAATGAACTAGTAACCACCACATACATCAAGCAGTGAACATCCAAGTGCACAAGTAAAACCACTAGATCTTCTCCAGAAATATTTTTTTATTAAACCAAAGAGTTTAGCACTTTTAGCTCAATAAACGACACTTCATCAGAACTAAATAACTCAATCAAAAAACACTATTTAAATCAGTTGCTCCAAAGTTATTTGTACTAGTATCACAGATCAAATGACTTAATTTCCTGTTATAATTCAATTACCTCAAACCATTTTATAATGAATATGAATCCGCATTGAAACAATAATTTTGTAATAACTATTATACATAAAAACCCTGTGAAAGTGTTTAATAATTAGTGTATTAGATTGAAAAGTTAGATACTACATTAGAGTTTTAACCTCTAGTAGTATACTTAACACCAAAAGTGTGATAAGCGACCTTGGGACACAGGTGGACAGTAGTCTCTCCTTTGATAATCACATCACCACAGTAGTCAGGAAATCCTTCTACGTGGCACACCTCATCACAAAAGGTTTCTCATCCAGAAAAAAAGAGGTCATTGTTCCCCTCTACTCATCACTCATTAGACCCATTATAGAGTACAGCACCCCTTTTGGTATGTACCTCACAAGTCATCTACAACAACTGGAAAGGCCACAGAAATACCTCACAAAGAGGATTACCAGCCTCAAACAGATGCCCTACGCAGACCGTCTCAAAAAACTCCAGCTTTACTCCGTCACATATCGCCTACTCAGAGGTGATCTCTGCCTAACATACAAAGCTATGTCAAACCCAGAGCTGTTGGACATTCTCCACTTAAAGAAATCCCAATCCCTCTGAGCTACATGCTCTAGGGACCTAAACCTTGTCACCACAATAAACAGAACATGCCGGAGGGAAATATTCCTGCCCCAGAGACTTCCCATACTCTAGAATAAACTACCTATCTATATCAAACAAAGCTCCTCATTAGCACTTTTCAAGAAAAATCTTGATGATTGGATGGGAAATAGGAAATTTACCCCGGGGATCACCTCTGTGGCTCTGCTTGACAGTGGCACAGGAAAATAATTTTCTTGGGTGGCAAAAGCCAGGGAACCTTTTTGGCTGGGCTTGTATAGGCCCCAGGGCCAATAGCCTAGTACCTACCTATGAACCTATGAACCTGGTGGTTTTCCCACTTCCCAAACATGGATTTTTTTATGATTTTTGTTTTTATTATTTTTTTCTATGTTTTTATGTCATGTATTTTATGGTACATTTCTATAGGATGTTTTTCGATTTTTGATATTTAAGTGTTTCTTATTATTAAACACTTTCATCTTTACAAAGATTGTCTTTTTTTTTCTTTTCTGCAGGCTTCTGGTGCGCGACCAATTTCTCCATGAGCATACATAGAAAGCTGTGTTGCGAGCTAAAAATCAGCAACACTGGTGGGTGATGTACAACACTAAACCGCTAGCTGAATAAAAATTTTCCACTCATTAGTTTGCATCCTGGAACTGTTTTCTCTCCCCTGTGGGTGTACAGTCTGTTTTGAGTGGAGTATGACATTTGAGACAGGATTCATCTTGTATCTTGTATTTAATAGAAGACTACATCCATGAATCCCCATTCATGAGTTTATTATGACATTTTTGGTGCCTTACTATATTGTCAGTTTTGCAAAAATGTAAATGGAAAGTTTAGTTTTACAGCTAACAAAAGGTTGTGCCAGTACACAGAGTGTTGTCAGATGTTGATCAGCAGATGATTGCTGAAGGGCACACAGCAAAATGCAAATCAGTGTGCTCTTTTGGAAGGGTGGGCACTGGAAATGCCAGCATTAATGGGGTTGCTGCTGAAATCTAAACATCATGGTAGCTGAACTGAAACACTGGAGGAGAGTGCTTTGCATCCTGCCATAATGGTTATTTTTCATGTAATCTTCATAGGCAGACACATGTATGTGCAGATACACACACACACACAACAGATGCACACAAATATGCAAGCACTGCTAGGTTTGTGTTGGGGCAAGATGGCCTACTAACTATTGACTTAGGAGGAAGAAAAATATTTCCAATTGCACGTAGTATAACAGGCTGTACATACTGCACTTCAGTTGTGCAAAGGGCACTTTATAAATTTTACTTCCAGTATTAAGGCTATACGTGCTGTTTTTGCTGTGTGGTGTGCATGTCAGTCACCCTGTGGATACTTTCTCTAGCTGGAGACATAAATGCAAGCTGTACAACAAGAGCTATCTCAGCACCAACCAATTACAGGTGCAAGGCTGCATAGAGTGCAAAGCTGAAGAACACTGAACACTGTAACATATGCACACACACTGTCTAGCTATACAACCGCTACTGACTGCATTACGAAAGTAAAGCACAACACGTGCAATTAGGTGTAGGGCGCACTGCATGGCAGCTTGTCTGCACAGGAACTACAAGTACTACTGGGGTACAGTTCTGATTAATGTAATGTGTGTGCTAATTCATAACATGGACACACACACAGACACACACACACACACACACACACACACACACACACACACACACACACACACACACATTCATGTTCTTGTGCGTGCACACACACTGCTACCTATGTATGTGTTTACATATTTCTGGCCACCAAATGCAAAATGCACAGACCTATTTGTGTTGTGCTCTGTGGTCATTTATCTGTGGGCTAGGCATGTTACTGCTTGCCTTGCTCTTTGGACACTTTTATAGTGACTTTGAAAGTGATGATATATTTTGGTAGCGTAACATAGTGCTTCCTGCTAGACAGTTGTGATTGCACTGTACATCAATGTTAGATGATGGCCTTATTACTCAGTGTAGCTAACCATGAACTATCTTTATGCTAATATTCAGGAACCAGACAGCATACAGCCTGATAACCATAGGCAAACATGGAGCACTATGATGTAATTTTCAGATCACTACCTGCTGTTCTCAGTTTTATGAATCGTGCTGGGGCTTTTTCTTTCGATTTCACTGAGTACTGTTCATACACAACGTGTACCATATCGCTGATACTTGCCCACTACCTCTTCTAGAATTTTATCACAGCTCCTAAAGCTATAGCCCTAGACTTCACCCATTCATCCATGTGTGGAGCATTCTAAATCTTGAACCTCTTCCATGCAGGCAGCAACAGAACATGAAGGTATCACATGAGAGATCACAGATCTTTGTTAGATCTGCTATAGTTGTATTTCTTTACAGTATGTTCAGATGTAGTAAAAGTTCTTTTAGACATGCACCATTTCAACATTTCATCTTAACAGAACTTGGCCATTGTCCAACAGGAGCCTGGTGCTATTCAAACAAGACAGAAAAATTAATTTGCATTGTTGAGTGACAGCCATTACAATTTTAGATTTTACTACCTTACCCCCACTTAACTGTGTACACTCTGCTCAGATTAGTTGCTTGGCAATTCTTTCAAATGACTGTAGAAAAAGATTAGTGTATTTGTCTCTTGCAGATAGAACAGGTTGGATTACTATACCACTTGAAGTTTCTAGGAAAAAGTAATTATTGCCTAATGCACAAGATAACTAAAGCATTTATGGTTGTGACACATGCAATGTCTACTCATGAAAAACTCGAAAAATCCTTTGATGCACAAGCTAAAAATAAAAACAGCTTTATTAAAGGATGTTTTCCCAAGTGATATACACTCACTCTTGTGTTCAGTGTGCCATCATGTATTGTCCTAAGCAACAGTATGGTTGTATTCCTTAGAAGGAAAAAAACAGCCACATCAACAGAAGCATTTCTAAGGAAGCTAAGTGCACAAAAATATTCTTTCTTATTCGAAATGCACAAGATTTAATATATGTGACATTGTCATCTATCTCCTTGGAAAGCATTCCATTAGTAAATGTGTCCCTAAGTTTTCCTGTGCCACCTACCCAGTCGCATATTTAAAGTAACAGCAATCCATTTTCAACCACAAAAGATTGTAGTTTATTGCCCACGCATTGTTTATATCTAATTTTTTGCATCGTGTGCCTCAGTTAAATACATTTGTAATTTCATAACTTGTGTTATCAAGCTTACTGCCAAGTTAGCCAACAACATATGAACTTCTCAGTACTCATATTTGTGCTGCTTGATTTTATAACTGGTTAGCCAAAGTACATTATGTAATGCAAGTAGAAAGCTTGTTCAGAAGTCAAACAATCAAGTAATGCATCTGTGCCTCCTTTTCACGCTGCTAATGCTGTTGTTTAGTAAAAGATGACCTTTCCTTGTGTTTGTACTGCATGCTTAGTGGTCCAGACACAGGCTGTCAGATAGGATTGGGTCACACGATGCCTTGGCAACAACACAGAGCTTATTCCTTGGTAGCTTAATTGTCCTTGACAAAAGTGACAGTTCTAACCTGTCGACATTGCTTTTGTTTTCTAACCGGGTCTGTATCATATTGTCAAAGTCCAACAACTTCAAAGCGTTTAAGGACGAACTTGAAAGTTCAAAGTGTTAAAACTTCGAATGTCAAAAAAAAACCAAACATTTAAAACCCAAACCAAAAAAAAACATTCTATGCAGGGGGGAAAGCACCCCTGCACCCCCCGCACCCCCCACTTAAATATATCAACTCCGAGATCGCACTACAGTGAAGTAAAGGAAAACCTTCCCTTCCCGCACTTTATGGCGATCTCCACTATATGTTTCGAAGTTCTGACACTTCGAACATTCAAGTTCAACTTTTAGTGCTTCAAAGTTGTCATACCGACATTATAATATAGACCCTTTCTAACCTGTGCATTTCCATCTTAAGGAACCTTTGAACCTTTGAGCCGAGTTATGGGTTAAGTTTTGAGGGTGCAGAAGGTGACTTTAAATTCAGTAACAGAAATGATTAATGAGATGTGCAGAGGAACACAGTCTTTCCTGTTTTAACCTGACATAGCTTTCAGTATAATATGAGCAAACACAAGTTTTTTTGGTAACTGTAATCATATTTTAATCAAAATTGAATTTATTGTTAACTATGGTGCTCAAGTCTCCAGTATCCTTATTGGCTGAACAGCTGCCTTATATTTTAGCCATAATGTTATATGTCATAAACATTGTTTTTAGTTTGTCTATGCTGCATTTCTTGGTATTGATAGATACAACACTCCTATTTGACTAAACATTTATTTTATCAAACCCTTTTGCAGCAATCTCTGGCATTTATATTTGTAGCTATTTTTAGAGTATAGGTCAAAATATCAAAATGTGTCCCCAACATTATGAAAAAATAGCTTTTCATAAAACTCAGAAAAGTATGTTACATTATCACAGAACTTCAAAATAAAAAGCAGGATTCATAAACATCCCAGCCATGAGCTGTGGTAACAAGGGCTCTTTAACACAATCTTGTAAATAAGTGATTCAAAGACACATTCACTGCAATGAGGAAACACATCATTATCATTTACTTTGCATGACTCCGAATTGCTTGGTGATTATCATACACACTATTAAGCACTTGGGTGCATTAATCACTACTGGTAGACAGCACATTATACTGAGACAGGCATCCCCATCATTCACCCCCCCCACACACACACACACACACACATTCATGTTCTTGTGCGTGCACACACACTGCTACCTATGTATGTGTTTGCATATTTCTGGCCACCAAATGCAAAATGCACAGACCTATTTGTGTTGTGCTCTGTGGTCATTTATCTGTGGGCTAGACATGTTACTGCTTGCCTTGCTCTTTGGACACTTTTATAGTGACTTTGAAAGTGATGATATATTTTGGTAGTGTAACATAGTGCTTCCTGCTAGACAGCTGTAATTGCACTGTACATCAATGTTAGATGATGGCCTTATTACTCGGTGTAGCTAACCATGAACTATCTTTATGCTAATATTCAGGAACCAGACAGCATACAGCCTGATAACCATAGGCAAACATGGAGCACTATGATCTAATTTTCAGATCACTACCTGCTGTTCTCAGTTTTATGAATCGTGCTGGGGCTTTTTCTTTCGATTTCACTGAGTACTGTTCATACACAACGTGTACCACATCGCTGATACTTGCCCACTACCTCTTCTAGAATTTTATCACAGCTCCTAAAGCTATAGCCCTGGACTTCACCCATTCATCCATGTGTGGAGCATTCTAAATCTTGAACCTCTTCCATGCAGGCAGCAACAGAACATGAAGGTATCACATGAGAGATCACAGATCTTTGTTAGATCTGCTATAGTTGTATTTCTTTACAGTATGTTCAGATGTAGTAAAAGTTCTTTTAGACATGCACCATTTCAACATTTCATCTTAACAGAACTTGGCCATTGTCCAACAGGAACCTGGTGCTATTCAAACAAGACAGAAAAATTAATTTGCATTGTTGAGTGACAGCCATTACAATTTTAGATTTTACTACCTTACCCCCACTTAACTGTGTACACTCTGCTCAGATTAGTTGCTTGGCAATTATTTCAAATGACTGAAAAAAGATTAGTGTATTTGTCACTTGCAGATAGAACAGGTTGGATTACTATACCACTTGAAGTTTCTAGGAAAAAGTAATTATTGCCTAATACAAAAGATAACTAAAGCATTTATGGTTGTGACACATGCAATGTCTACTCATGAAAAACTCGAAAAATCCTTTGATGCACAAGCTAAAATAAAAACAGCTTTATTAAAGGATGTTTTCCCAAGTGATATACACTCACTCTTGTGTTCAGTGTACCATCATGTATGGTCCTAAGCAACAGTATGGTTGTATTCCTTAGAAGGAAAAAAACAGCCACATCAACAGAAGCATTTCTAAGGAAGCTAAGTGCACAAAAATATTCTTTCTTATTCGAAATGCACAAGATTTAATATATGTGACATTGTCATCTATCTCCTTGGAAAGCATTCCATTAGTAAATGTGTCCCTAAGTTTTCCTGTGCCACCTACCCAGTCGCATATTTAAAGTAACAGCAATCCATTTTCAACCACAAAAGATTGTAGTTTATTGCCCACGCATTGTTTATATCTAATTTTTTGCATTGTGTGCCTCAGTTAAATACATTTGTAATTTCATAACTTGTGTTATCAAGCTTACTGCCAAGTTAGCCAACAACATATGAACTTCTCAGTACTCATATTTGTGCTGCTTGATTTTATAACTGGTTAGCCAAAGTACATTATGTAATGCAAGTAGAAAGCTTGTTCAGAAGTCAAACAATCAAGTAATGCATCTGTGCCTCCTTTTCACGCTGCTAATGCTGTTGTTTAGTAAAAGATGACCTTTCCTTGTGTTTGTACTGCATGCTTAGTGGTCCAGACACAGGCTGTCAGATAGGATTGGGTCACACGATGCCTTGGCAACAACACAGAGCTTATTCCTTGGTAGCTTAATTGTCCTTGACAAAAGTGACAGTTCTAACCTGTCGACATTGCTTTTGTTTTTTAACCGGGTCTGTATCATATTGTCAAAGTCCAACAACTTCAAAGCATTTAAGGACGAACTTGAATGTTCAAAGTGTTAAAACTTCGAATGTCAAAAAAAAAACAAACATTTAAAACCCAAACCAAAAAAAAAACATTCTATGCAGGGGGGCAAGCCCCCCTGCACCCCCCGCACCCCCCACTTAAATATATCAACTCCGAGATCGCACTACAGTGAAGTAAAGGAAAACCTTCCCTTCCCGCACTTTATGGCGATCTCCACTATATGTTTTGAAGTTCTGACACTTCGAACATTCAAGTTCAACTTTTAGTGCTTCGAAGTTGTCATACCGACATTATAGTATAGACCCTTTCTAACCTGTACATTTCCATCTTAAGGAACCTTTGAACCTTTGAGCCGAGTTATGGGTTAAGTTTTGAGGGTGCAGAAGGTGACTTTAAATTCAGTAACAGAAATGATTAATGAGATGTGCAGAGGAACACAGTCTTTCCTGTTTTAACCTGACATAGCTTTCAGTATAATATAAGCAAACACAAGTTTTTTGGTAACTGTAATCATATTTTAATCAAAATTGAATTTATTGTTAACTATGGTGCTCAAGTCTCCAGTATCCTTATTGGCTGAACAGCTGCCTTATATTTTAGCCATAATGTTATATGTCATAAACATTGTTTTTAGTTTGTCTATGCTGCATTTCTTGGTATTGATAGATACAACACTCCTATTTGACTAAACATTTATTTTATCAAACCCTTTTGCAGCAATCTCTGGCAGTTATATTTGTAGCTATTTTTAGAGTATAGGTCAAAATATCAAAATGTGTCCCCAACATTATGAAAAAATAGCTTTTCATAAAACTCAGAAAAGTATGTTACATTATCACAGAACTTCAAAATAAAAAGCAGGATTCATAAACATCCCAGCCATGAGCTGTGGTAACAAGGGCTCTTTAACACAATCTTGTAAATAAGTGATTCAAAGACACATTCACTGCAATGAGGAAACACATCATTATCATTTACTTTGCATGACTCCGAATTGCTTGGTGATTATCATACACACTATTAAGCACTTGGGTGCATTAATCACTACTGGTAGACAGCACATTATACTGAGACAGGCATCCCCATCATTCACCCCCCCCCCACACACACACACACACATTCATGTTCTTGTGCGTGCACACACACTGCTACCTATGTATGTGTTTACATATTTCTGGCCACCAAATGCAAAATGCACAGACCTATTTGTGTTGTGCTCTGTGGTCATTTATCTGTGGGCTAGACATGTTACTGCTTGCCTTGCTCTTTGGACACTTTTATAGTGACTTTGAAAGTGATGATATATTTTGGTAGCGTAACATAGTGCTTCCTGCTAGACAGTTGTGATTGCACTGTACATCAATGTTAGATGATGGCCTTATTACTCAGTGTAGCTAACCATGAACTATCTTTATGCTAATATTCAGGAACTAGACAGCATACAGCCTGATAACCATAGGCAAACATGGAGCACTATGATCTAATTTTCAGATCACTACCTGCTGTTCTCAGTTTTATGAATCGTGCTGGGGCTTTTTCTTTCGATTTCACTGAGTACTGTTCATACACAACGTGTACCACATCGCTGATACTTGCCCACTACCTCTTCTAGAATTTTATCACAGCTCCTAAAGCTATAGCCCTAGACTTCACCCATTCATCCATGTGTGGAGCATTCTAAATCTTGAACCTCTTCCATGCAGGCAGCAACAGAACATGAAGGTATCACATGAGAGATCACAGATCTTTGTTAGATCTGCTATAGTTGTATTTCTTTACAGTATGTTCAGATGTAGTAAAAGTTCTTTTAGACATGCACCATTTCAACATTTCATCTTAACAGAACTTGGCCATTGTCCAACAGGAACCTGGTGCTATTCAGACAAGACAGAAAAATTAATTTGCATTGTTGAGTGACAGCCATTACAATTTTAGATTTTAATACCTTACCCCCACTTAACTGTGTACACTCTGCTCAGATTAGTTGCTTGGCAATTCTTTCAAATGACTGTAAAAAAGATTAATGTATTTGTCTCTTGCAGATAGAACAGGTTGGATTACTATACCACTTGAAGTTTCTAGGAAAAAGTAATTATTGCCTAATGCACAAGATAACTAAAGCATTTATGGTTGTGACACATGCAATGTCTACTCATGAAAAACTCGAAAAATCCTTTGATGCACAAGCTAAAATAAAAACAGCTTTATTAAAGGATGTTTTCCCAAGTGATATACACTCACTCTTGTGTTCAGTGTGCCATCATGTATGGTCCTAAGCAACAGTATGGTTGTAATCCTTAGAAGGAAAAAAACAGCCACATCAACAGAAGCATTTCTAAGGAAGCTAAGTGCACAAAAATATTCTTTCTTATTCGAAATGCACAAGATTTAATATATGTGACATTGTCATCTATCTCCTTGGAAAGCATTCCATTAGTAAATGTGTCCCTAAGTTTTCCTGTGCCACCTACCCAGTCGCATATTTAAAGTAACAGCAATCCATTTTCAACCACAAAAGATTGTAGTTTATTGCCCATGCATTGTTTATATCTAATTTTTTGCATCGTGTGCCTCAGTTAAATACATTTGTAGTTTCATAACTTGTGTTATCAAGCTTACTGCCAAGTTAGCCAACAACATATGAACTTCTCAGTACTCATATTTGTGCTGCTTGATTTTATAACTGGTTAGCCAAAGTACATTATGTAATGCAAGTAGAAAGCTTGTTCAGAAGTCAAACAATCAAGTAATGTATCTGTGCCTCCTTTTCACGCTGCTAATGCTGTTGTTTAGTAAAAGATGACCTTTCCTTGTGTTTGTACTGCATGCTTAGTGGTCCAGACACAGGCTGTCAGATAGGATTGGGTCACACGATGCCTTGGCAACAACACAGAGCTTATTCCTTGGTAGCTTAATTGTCCTTGACAAAAGTGACAGTTCTAACCTGTCGACATTGCTTTTGTTTACTAACCGGGTCTGTATCATATTGTCAAAGTCCAACAACTTCAAAGCGTTTAAGGTCGAACTTGAATGTTCAAAGTGTTAAAACTTCGAATGTCAAAAAAAAACAAACATTTAAAACCCAAACCAAAAAAAACATTCTATGAAGGGGGGCAAGCCCCCTTGCACCCCCCGCACCCCCCACTTAAATATATCAACTCCGAGATCGCACTACAGTGAAGTAAAGAAAAACCTTCCCTTCCCGCACTTTATGGCGATCTCCACTATATGTTTCGAAGTTCTGACACTTCGAACATTCAAGTTCAACTTTTAGTGCTTCGAAGTTGTTATACCGACATTATGATATAGACCCTTTCTAACCTGTGCATTTCCATCTTAAGGAACCTTTGAACCTTTGAGCCGAGTTATGGGTTAAGTTTTGAGGGTGCAGAAGGTGACTTTAAATTCAGTAACAGAAATGATTAATGAGATGTGCAGAGGAACACAATCTTTCCTGTTTTAACCTGACATAGCTTTCAGTATAATATGAGCAAACACAAGTTTTTTGGTAACTGTAATCATATTTTAATCAAAATTTAATTTATTGTTAACTATGGTGCTCAAGTCTCCAGTATCCTTATTGGCTGAACAGCTGCCTTATATTTTAGCCATAATGTTATATGTCATAAACATTGTTTTTAGTTTGTCTATGCTGCATTTCTTGGTATTGATAGATACAACACTCCTATTTGACTAAACATTTATTTTATCAAACCCTTTTGCAGCAATCTCTGACATTTATATTTGTAGCTATTTTTAGAGTATAGGTCAAAATCTCAAAATGTGTCCCCAACATTATGAAAAAATAGCTTTTCATAAAACTCAGAAAAGTACGTTACAATATCACAGAACTAAAATAAAAAGCAGGATTCATAAACAGCCCAGCCATGAGCTGTGGTAACAAGGGCTCTTTAACACAATCTTGTAAATAAGTGATTCAAAGACACATTCACTGCAATGAGGAAACCCATCATTATCATTTACTTTGCATGACTCCGAATTGCTTGGTGATTATCATACACACTATTAAGCACTTGGGTGCATTAATCACTACTGGTAGACAGCGCATTATACTGAGACAGGCATCCCCATCATTCACCCCCCCCACACACACACACACACACACATTCAAAAGCATATAGACACATAGATACACACCCACGCACATTCAAACACATACATGCATACACACACACACACACACACACATTGAGACACATATGCTGGCACCACACACACACACACACACACACACACACACACACTGAAATACATATGTGTGTGCGCGCACATGCACAGATGCACACACAGACACAGACACACACATACAAACACATACATGCATACACACACTTTGAGACACATACACTCATACACGCACACACACATACACACACACACACACACACACACACATGTACACATTCAAACACATACATACACATACACACATTGAGACACATTTACATAAACATACACACACATACACACACACACACACACACACACACACACACACACACACACACACACACACACATACTCAAACGCATGCATGCACATACACATTGAGGCACATACACTCAAGCATACGCTCATACACACAACACATACACACACACATACACACACATGCATAAGAACACATCCCCATACCTCTCAACTGCCCCAGATGTGACAAAAAGTCATTGACACTGCCTCTTTTGACAGATCTGTCCCTCCTCACAGACCATCATGATCACATAATAACAACCAGCATTAGTGTTTCATATTTCTTTTGGATTGGCATATACCCAGAGTTGGAAAACCTGTTGTTTTCTTAACTTTATGGTGAGTTAGAGTAATATTCAACAGTTCCTGATGGCCAGTGTCCACCTCCGATCAATATGACAGGCTTTGCTCACATAAACAAATTGTATAACAAAAGAAGGAAGCTACTGCACGACAGTGCAAAATCCCATAAAGAGAAGGCATCTCTGATCAGCACTAGTAGAAAGCTATGTTCTCTCATAAAAACATCCAAGGCCAACTTTGAGAGAAAAATCGCTATGGACACTAAAGATAACCACAAGGCCTTCTTCAGCTATGTTAGAAACCTGGGCGGAAACCCTCAGCTATGTTCAGAGTTAGTTCACAATGACAAAAAATACACTGAACCCACAGATATTGCCAACATTCTGGCAGACAGGTTCAGTGCAAATTTCACCCCTCCCTCACCCCCAAAAGAAGAAATACTTATCCCAGCTGAATGTAACCTCCCTGTCATCTCAGATGTCCAGGTGAGAACCGCCCTCAGCAAAGCTACAAACACAGCATCAATGGGACCTGACGGTATCCCAGGTTGCATGCTACGTGAACTCCAACAGGAGCTAAACCCGCACATAAAAATGCTATTTAACCTTAGCCTTATTCAAGATATGTACCTGAAAACTGGCGTACAGCAACAGTAGTCCCACTCCACAAAGGAGGCACCTCTACTGACCCTGGTAACTACAGTCCCATAAGCTTAACCAGCCTGGTCTGCAAAGCTATGGAAAGAATCATTTTGGAACTAATAAACAGAGACATTGGGGACTTACAGACACTTGATCCCACCCAGTTCGGCTTTGTAAAAGGCAGATCCTGCCTTTTGAACCTGCTTGACTTTTTTGAAACAGTCACTAGAGCCATTGACGAGGGCAAAGCAGTCCATACAGCCTACCTGGACTTGGCCAAAGCTTTCAACACAATACCCCACTCTGGCATCATAGACAAGCTCAACAGCTTAAATGTAAATCCATATGTCACAAGATGGGTGGCAAACTGGCTAAAGGATAGAACCCATAAAGTCAAAATCGTTGGAGCCATGTCAGACTCAAAGCTAGTGACAAGTGGTGTCCCACAGGGCTCTGTCCTGGGACCCCTCTTGTTCGGCATTTATTTCTCAGATGTAAAAGCAAACATGGGAGGGTTGTGGCTGACCAAGTTCGCAGATGACTGCAAACTAGGCGCCATAGTCGATACACCAGCTGACACATACATCCTACAGAAAGGCCTCACTGAAACAGATAACTGGTGCCGGAGTCATGGCTTTAAACTAAATGCCAAAAAATGTATAGTCATCCCCTTTGGGAAAAACAAAGTGCCCACAAATTATCACATAGGCGGTAACCCACTGAGTACGGAAAAAGTAATCAGAGACCTGGGGACCCAAGTCGATAGTGAACTCTCATTTGACACCCACATTGCCAAAGTGGTTAGAAAGACTTTCTACCTTGCCCATCTTATCATGAAGGGATTCACATCCAGATCAAAGGAGGTCATTGTGCCCCTGTACTCCTCCCTTATCAGGCCCATGATTGAGTACAATGCCCCATTTGGTATGTACCTCACCCGGCACTTGCAACAGCTAGAGAGACCCCAAAAGTACCTCACCAAGAGGATCAAGGGTCTCCAACATATGCCATATGCTGCCAGACTAAAGAAACTCCAACTCTATTCAGTAGCATACCGCCTACTCAGAGGTGATCTGTGCCTGACGTACAAGGCCATGTCCAATCAGGAATTGATGGACATGCTCCACCTCAAAAAATCCAAATCCATCAGAACCACGAGAGCTAAAGATTTGAACCTCAGCACAAATATGAATAGGACATGCTGGAGGGACAGATTCATAACTCAGAGGATTCCCATACTCTGGAACAGAATCCCAGTTCATGTTAGGCAACTGACTCTCTTCAAGAAAAATCTTGACGAGTGGATGGGAGATCGTTGGTTTACCCCAGGGGTCATCTCTGTGTCACTACTAGACAGGGGCACAGTAAACTAATTCTATTATGTAAGGGGGTCTTCACTGTGTCACTACTAGACAGAATCACAGTATTCTAAATCTATTCCGTACACTTTTGTACCATTACATGGAGTGGCGAAAGCCACATCACTATGGCTAGGCTTATAAATGCCCCAGGGCAGATAGCCTAGTACCAAACTATGAAACTATGAAACTATGAATACATGTCAGTTACCTACTGTGTTATTACTTTTCTTTTTTACAGGACTACAGAAAAAAACATGAAATGTCATGCTTCAGGCAAGTTTCAGTTAATCTGGAAGGTACATTACAAGAGGGCAGATTAAACCAAGCGCACACTTAGAAAAGGTGTAGAAATATGTGTGTATGTGTAAGCAAGAGACAGATTGGGGGTATTGGGAAGGAAGACGTTCAAAGATGCTCATGGAATGAATGCTGCTGAGAACTGCATGTGTAATTAAAAATATAAAAAAAATATTTTGCAGTGTATAAAGTTCTCTGATATCTAATTAAAATGGTATTTCTTAATGTTTGTTGCTGCCCATTTTTTTAAACTGACATCATTGCACTTGGCTTATATCATTCATATGTATGTTAACAGCGACCATTAACTCTAGATTTGAATGCACTAAAGGTGAATATTCTCCTTTGCTTCAGTATTTTATCTCATTTAATCAGTTTCAGTTACACCTCTGCCTGTGCTGTATTAGGCAGGTGTTGTCTTTAGTATTTCTCTTAAAAGTTGTGACAGCTGATTGGCACAGGGGCATGGCTAAAATAATCACCTATGACCTGCCTACAGGTATGATTAGCAAATAAATAAATGCTTCTTTTGACCTTTTGTGTACTATCAAAATAGTCAGCTTCTTCATAATGAATTTGCTTGGTCATTTAAGATGCAAATGTCAGCATTTTGAACTATCAAATTAAAGTATGCTGGCAGAGGGAGTTTACTAACCAAAACAAGATTTTTAATGGCATGAGTCAAAGTATGAATGATTGCTGCATTCATTTACAGTGCATATAGACATAAATAAGGTGTAGTCATTGAATTTTGTATACCAACTTTCTTTGGAATCACCCATCAACCTTAAAGAGAAACATATGTATAACTGGTAATATTTTGAGATATTGGTGACAAATAGAATATCTTTTGCCCATGTTAGTGCTTCTAATTTTAAAATAAGCTAAAGCAGATCACTTAGCAACTAGTTTTATGGTACACCTATCACTTCTCCAGCTTTCACAGCCTATCTATTTTCTGTGTGTGTGTGTGTGTGTGTGTGTGTGTGTGTGTGTGTGTGTGTGTGTGTGTGTGTGTGTGTGTGTGTGTGTGTGTGTGAATACTTTCAAAACTGTTTAACTGTGAATATTGCTTCTTATTAGTTTTTTCTACCGACACCTACCTGAAGGCTGAGGGGTGGGGGTTGGGGGCATACCTGAACTTTCAGTAGGAAGCCCAAAATTGAAAGTCATAGCACTGATTGTGAGGAATGTTAATATCCCATCCAAGCTCATTGTACAGCAGTTAAAGCAGTTAATATACCCAGGGCTGAAAACAAAGTAGTACTTCTCTAGCCTGGCTAGAAACATTAAGTAATTACTGAATGAACAAAGGTTTGATAAAAATATGCCTTCCTGTTGCTTCATTGTGTGACTGCAGGAGGAACAAAAGAAAAAAGAAAACACTTGATAGCAGTAACAATACAATAAACTATCATTTGAAATGACAGTCTTTTAAACTGTAACATACTGCAAGTTCTGAAGGACTAAATTAGAAAACATATAGCAAGGAATGGGATTCTACTTCTTCTTTCGGCTTTTCCCAGTTAGGGGTCGCCACAGCGGATCACCTGTCTGCTCATGATTGGCAGTGGAGTTTTACAGTGTCGAGTTGCTAGCCTGGAACCCAACCTTCCACAGAAGGCACATACACACACACACACACACACACACACACACACACACACACACACACACACACACACACACTCACACCTAGGGCCAATTTACAGTGTCCAATCCACCTGCAGCATGTCTTTGGGATGAAACCGGAGCACCCGGAAGAAACCCACGCGACCACAGAGAGGACATGCAGACTCCGCACAGAAGGCACCACAGCTGAGGATCGAATCGGAAAAACTCTTGCTGTGAGGCGACAATGCTAACCACTGCACCACCGTGGCTGCCCTAAGGAGTGGGATTGTGATTCTGCTACAATCGTTAATATGTAGTGCAGGTGGCTAGCAGACCATGTACAAGGGCACACCCATCACATATGCACACACATAGTCAAACACATACAGATAGCAGCAGACAGTGTTACACACACATGTACACACACACACTCACAAATATTACCCCAGTGTGACTTTGCCATAATCAGCCTTCCAGTGTGAGAACAGGGACCACACATACGCAGTTACACACACACACACACACACATACACACACACACACACACACACACACACACACACACACACACACACACACACACACACACACACACTAACAGAAACCACTCACACACTTGTCTCATCACAGACACACACATATACATATGATAATTTAGTGGTGTATAATGATAAACTATTTTAGTTTATATTTATGTAGTCAATTGTTAAATGAAAGGCCCTTTATAACCATGATTCAGGGATAAGGTGGTTGCATACGTACTCGGACTTTAGACAGCAGCCCTAGGAACACCTCTTTGTCCAAGCAAAGTGCAGCTGAGTTCACTCAGGTCATGTTACATGAATTCTGCAGCTCTTTCACACACCCCTTTATCCCTGTTTCATCCTTCCTTATCTCATCTTTGTCATCTCCTTTCTTTCTGCTTCTCATTCATCCGACTTCCCTCTTCTCTTTGCATCTCTCTCACACTTCTCCTTTCTACTCCTGTTCACTCTGCATGCCTCTCTCACCTTTTCTCTGTCTTCTCCCTGTGGTATCCATTCTTGCAAATATTCGTACCTCTCTGTATAATGACATGCTGCTATCCCTGTAGCATAAGCCATCTCAGTCATTATGGTTATCTTATCCGTAAAACTTTGCTAAGAATAATTCCATTTTTCTATCCAAGTTTTGACATTGTAAACTGCTTCTTGAATTAAATACTGTAGCATATTCTTGCAATTGCAAATATGTGTATATATACATATGTTTTTTGCATATCCTTGTATCTGTAAATATGATCCTATTCACCTGGGCTATGCCTACAAACGACCCATTGAGATCACTACCCCAGTAAACAAATATAAATAGATATGATTTTGAGTTCAGTGCATTCAGCTTGCAGAATGAGTTTGTCATACAATGGTACAGAATGAGGTTAGTACATGTTGTTTGATATAACAACAGTGTGCAATGTTACAGAATGAAACATTTAACACAGTTTTGCTACATATCAACTGTTTTAAATATTTACAGATAATGTATTCAGCTGGGTACTGAGGTCAGGTACATAAATTATTGGCGGTTTTATGAATAGCCTTAACTAGAAGAATCTCACCCTTTGTCTTTGAAGCAGTTGTAGCACTATTCTTGCCTGTGGTGTATTAGAAGGTTTTGCCAGACCCCACACCCCCAACTACATACATAAATATATATATATATATATATATATATATATATATATATATATATACATATACCAACTCCGAAATTGCACTATGGTGGGAAAAAGGGGAAAGTTGTGCTGACGGCATGCTTCACTCTAATGAATTTCACTGTTTAGCTGTCAATGAATACATATTCGCCAAATACATATTTTGATGAACTAATAGATAGAGATCTCTCACTCTTGGTCTCTCTATACATCTATATACATATGTGTATATATATATATATATATATATATATATATATGTATATATATGGGTCCCCATCACATGGTCGACTTTTCAGAAAGTCGACTTTCATATGGCCAAGACCATATGATCGACTTTCGAAAAGCTGACCACGGGGAACTGCTATCTCCATACAGTGCGGAATAGGAAAATTTCCTTTTTCCGCACTGTAGTGCGATCTCAGAGTTGGTATATTTAAGTTGGGGGGGGTGTTGGGGGTGCTAGCAGTTTAAGGTAAGTGTTTGTTGTACTGTATGTGTTTATTTTACATGGTCGGCTTTTCGAAAGTCGATCATATGGTCTCGGCCATATGGAAGTCGGCTTTCTGAACAGTCGACCATGTAAAGTAGACCCATACACACACACACACACACACACACACACACACACACACACACACACACATATATATATATATATATAGAGAGAGAGAGAGAGAGAGAGACAGAAAGTGAGAGAGAGAGAGAGAGACACTGTTATATAGGTAGATAGCTAAACAAAATCAATGCTTAAGGGCCCTCACCTTCATAAAGGGTTTAAGGGAAACCCTATTATTTAGACCTGAAGGTTTATCTGCTTGAAGACGTATGATCCACTTTTGCTCATAGGATTCAGTTCTATTACTCAGGTCACCTTTTCTTAAAGTTTTGTGCATAATATCCAAAACAAGAAACTTAAACTTATGGTCAGTACCTGTTTTGGCTACATGGAGAGCTAGGACATTTGTTTCTTTAGCATTCCTAATATCTCTAGTGTGTTCTAGAACTCTGTCTTTTAATACCGTATTTGTTTTGCCTACATAAAATGAAAAACCCACAATACAATTGCAGAAGTACACCACATTACTAGTATGATTATTATGTGTATTAATAGTTCTGTATAGTATTAGGTATAATCCCACAATAGACTCTGCTTTGCAATTCCTGAGTGAGACATGTTTTAGAGGTGTATTTTGTTGCATGTATATTAGTTTTATCATTGTACTGCTTTTATATTTAATTGGAATTTATAAGCAATTAGTATAGCTTATCAAGTTATGTAACAACTTACAAGCCTATTTGTTTATTCTCTGCTATTTAGACATAGAATTTTGTATTCATGCTTTTTATACATATATTTTTTATGTATTTAAAATGTTTGCAGAGTGCTGCTTTAAACTAATTTGGCATTTTGTAAGTTAAAGCAATTAGGCTTTATTTGCAGCATGATTGGCTGAATGAGCATTTATAAGGGTGTGTGCTATTTTGTCTTTTAAACAGTCTGAAGAAGCGAATGTTATTCGCGAAAGTGCTTACTTTTTGCAATAAATTTCTTCTGCAATAATTTCCTGCAGTGTGGAACCACTTCTGTTTTTATTTTTACATTATTTACTTAGCCTTTCATTAGCAGTCATCTTCCGTTATCAGTTCCATCATTAAATACAATGTCCCCTTTGGTATGTACAAATCCAAGCATATCACTCAACTGGAAATGTCCCAATGATTTTTTTTAACATCTTTATTAAATATGACATTTAAAAAATGGCACAGGTACATATACGGTCGTTGAAAAAAAAAGCAAGCCATAATAACATTTCCTTTATTATTTTCATGCAGCATACTCTGTAAGAAAAGTCATTCACTCCAACATTATATACATTTCTAAATCCGTGCCTTTCCCTAAAATTTCACTCATTATCTTGAACACTACTGTGCATGTATTATTCCCAAAATGTCCATTTATTTCTGTGCAGTATTCTCCTTCTTGTTTCTAAAAGTTAAATTTGCAGCTGTTTTACCTCCTTCATAATATTCAGGACCTTAATTACAGCTGGTTTAAATTTTGATTTCCATTTTATAATAATTGCTTTTTATGTCATCAGTACCATTAAACTTAGCAAGGCCTTATTATGTATGGGTAATTCAGATCCTATATCCCAACTCAAAAAATAATTTCCTAAGTTACAACCATTTGCTTCCCAACATCTGACAAAATATTCTGTATGGAATTTTTAAAATCTGCCAGTTTATTACATTTCTAAAAACATATCCCGAATTACCATCTACATTTACTAAATACCCGAGGGGGAAAAAACTTCACTTCTAAGCAAAAATCCTAAACCTTCTGAACTTTGTTGCATACTTGGGACTCATACAGTTTTCCTTCCATTGTTCTTTGTATATTGCCTTTCCTTTCTCTCTTCCCAGTTTTTTTCTAAATTCTTCTTGATTTTTATAGTTTTCATACAGTATTTATATATCCTAATAATTATGCTTCTTTAACAGTAACTTTTGTTCTAAAAACATTACCTAGGCTGTCTTTCCCTGGTAGGGAAGGTAGTCTTTAACTTGCAGTAAAATCTTCTGCTTAGCCTCATCCTATGCCATTCCTAATCTAGTTATTTTTCCTTAGCTAATTTTCTCTAGCAAATTTCATTCCCTTCTTACCTACTTTCAGTATCCCTACTTGCAGTCTTCCTTATTGGTAAAAACCTACTTTCTTTATTTAAATGTTGGTGTACTTCTTAGAATACTTTCTGCTACTTTATTATTATCATACTCTGTATGATTGTTGTTATTCTCCTTAAGGGCCTGCATCCAAAATCCTACTCGCTCCATACTTCAGAACTGCACACCTCCCATTTCATCATCATCCTTTTGCACTTTGACATACAACCTTCCACTTGCATTATGTTTATGAGCCTTAACTTCATAACTCAACAATATCCATTCAAATCAGCTAATCCTAAACCAACTTATTTCTTTAAACTCTTGTTGTCTTCGCTCACAAATAAATTCCTTCAACTCTTTATTATGATCTGCAACTTCTCTGGTTGATATGCCTAACCTGTACATAAGACTACTGGGACACAAAACATTTTCACTGTTTGTATCTTACTATCAATATCCATAATCAAGAGCTTCTAGCTTCTCAATATTTGTATTACATTTTGTTTAGTCTCTTCAACATATCCTTAGTTGCCATAATAGAATCTTTTTAGTCCATATACCTAAATACTATATCTTATCATGTTCCCATAAATATGGGTATTGCTGAACCAGTTCACGTGCAAGTAAATAGTTTACAGCATAACCGTTATTTTATCTTCACTTGTTTTATATCCTGAAAAGACATGTCTTGAATATTCCACGACAATGAAATATCTTTTTCTGGAATTAACTAATACAAAAATAATATCGCCTGCTAATAAAATTAACTTTTCTTCATTACCATACCAGTCACATCCTTGAATTTCTGAGTCCCTTATTTTCTTTGCCAATAGTTCAAATTTATAGCAAATAACAAAGGAAAAAGAGGATAACATTCTCTAGTTCGTCTGTGATAAACACAGATTGTTTGAGAGGAACATTCCCATCTTAATTCATGCTTCCAACCCTTCATAAATCCTCCTTATTAACCTTATTTTGCTCTCAGAAAATGCAAATACTGCCATTGCCCTACTCATAAAATCCTAACTGAGTACATCAAATGCTTTCTCTGCATCAAGGCTCCAATGAATTTTAAACAAAACATAAAGGCCTTAAATCCTTTAACTTTTCTCATAGATTAGTATGGCTCTCTTTATACTCATTAGCCTTCCGGTTACTGTAAAGTGACCTGGGACTCTTTTCTTGCCATGAAAGATCCAATCTTTTTTGATCTTATATTATTTTGCAAAATCAGTGTCTCTACATACACCCATACTAGGGACCTAAATTTACACCAACAATAAACAAGATTCAACATATTCCCAACCAATGGAAAAAGTTGCCACTACAGGTTAAACACTGCTTGATAAAGGAGGTAAACACCTTTATGTTCTTATAAAGGGTGTCAAGAATTTTTAAGTGTGTCTACTTAAAGATGCATATGACTAAGCCCTGTATGGCCCATATGATTGCTTGCTTAGTGTCTATCTTCCTCTGAGTTTTCCCAGTTAGGGATCACCACAACACAACAATGGTCTGCAGAACAATTAGGAGTGGAGTTTTATGGTGTTGAGTTGCCAGCCTGGCACCCAACCTTCCACAGAAAGCACACACACACACACATACACATCTAGGGCCAGTTTAGAGTGTTAAATCCATCTACAGCATGCCTTTGGGATGTGGGAGGAAACCCGCACAACCACAGGGAGGACATGCATAGTCTTCACAGAAGGCGCCCCAGCCAAGAATCAAACCAGAGAACCTCTTGCTGTGAGGTGGCAACACTAACTGCTGCACCACAGGCCGCCCTGCTTAGTGTGTATCTAAATAACTTTATTTTACAGTTTAGTGCTGTTCCTGTGTTCCTATATCTATCCACTGTAGTTTGCCAACCACACCTGACGCATTTTATGGAATGCAGCAAGAATTCATAAATAAAAGCAACATTTCTAATATCTGTGCGGCACATGCATCAGGTCAAGTCAACCTTTTTATTTTTTTAAGTTTGTAAGTTGAGAGTATCCTATGTTAATGACTAAAGCCCTTCTCGGCATGCAGACCCTTTAAATTAGCTATAAAATATATTTTAAATCCCAGTCATTCATAGGGTTTTAGTTAAGTAAAATGTTCAGTGGTAATATGTTTACTAAATAAGGTATAGCCTGTGTTATATGTGTGTCAGTCCCTTAATTTTGTTTATTCTCATTTCAAATGCAGCATTTTTGTGATAACATAGAGGAAATAGGACACCCCTGTCTTTTTACCCTGTTCAAACAGAGCTTGCTGTAGAGGAAACCTCCCACCTTAATTTGTGTCACTCAGCCTTAATAAATTTTCCTAATTAACATTATTATTCTATTGGAGAATGCAACTGCTACGATTGTCCTGCTTGCCCAATCCTAGCAGAGTCTGCTGAATGCTTTCTAAGCAGTATCATCACATGAGATTGAGTCTGACAAGCTCTAAAAATAAAAGAGCCCACCATCAATTCCCACATATTCTTGTAACCCTCCCACTTCAGACTGACAACCCAGAACATCTCACACAACCTTCTGCAGACCTGCAGAGTAACCTGTCTTCCTTGAGCAATGACCCTTCAAACTCTTCTGCTGGTAACTGTTTACTGAAGATATCAGACTTGTTTTATGTTGTGTTCATTTCTATGAGCTTTCACCAAACTTTTGAAAAATGACAATAATCTTCAAAACTCCTTAACAATATGTGCACCACAGCTGAGCCTCCATCTCATTATTCTCCACCACATTTACTCTGCTGTTTTGGCCTGACAGTATCACTTCACAAAATGCAAATGAAGTCACTTGTTAAAATTGAGTTGCTCAATGGTACATCACACGTCAATACATAGGCCTCTAAGACGAGTACTCTAAAAATTCTGCCCAAATAGTACTGACTTCCAAATCTATGAGGATGTGATTGCTTTGTGAATATTTACATTAAGCATTATAATTCTTAATTTTACACCGAATTTGCAAAATGCTGTGTATGGGACTCCATGTCACATATATGTTGCTTATGTCCATTTAATCTGAAATGGTGATTTTGGACAAAAAAAATGTAACCTCACAGAGATTGAACAATTACATTTCAAGAAGAAGTTTATTTGTTAGCTGATTTTAATGGTCCAAAGAACATTTTCAGACATGATTTGGACCGAAGGGGCAAAATGCAATTATAGGTAAGTAATAAGAAATGACAATTTCTACATTGCAGTTACATACATAAAATGCAATATATATGAACATTTGTGAAGAATAAAGAAATCAGTTTGCGGTTTGTACAGTACACAATGTACATACAAGTACAATATCTATTTAAATTTGTTAACCAGGTGAGTGGGTTAGTCCTTCAACCCTTTCCAGCTGTGACCTGGGAAGCAGGCACAAGTTCAAAACAGTAGGTATATGTTCATACAAACCTGGGCACATATACAAGATCGAAGTCGCATTAAAATGTAGCACGACAGATAAACAGTATAATAAATACACTTCCAAGAAAAATAAAAGTAGTAATAACAGTACGTCAAACATTCACAGAGAAAAAACGTTAGGAGTCTAAGAATGTTAGACATGTTTATATTCAATTTCTGTTCCTGTGCAAGATAGAAGGAGAAGGTATATAGAGGAAAGTGGGTGAATAGGGGATGATAGAGAGGTGGGGAACAGAGCACAGATAGGAGAGTAGGAGTAAGAAGAGAAGTGTTAGTTTAAGATACAGTATATAAGAAGCCTGAAAGAACAATGACTAGTAAGATTTTTTTAATAATCTCTTATGTTATACATATTTGCAGTATGTAGTTACCAAATGTGTTATGACTAGAACCCCAGAACAAAGAAGACATTGCAGTATGATGAGTGCCACACCTCTGAACCTCTTATCACAAGCCAAAAATAAGGTGGGGACAAAGGTCCAATATTAGAGGCAGATTTTAATTGTTGTTCTTATAAACTTAGAAAGTTGCTAGAATAATATATTTTGTGTTAACACACATTTTCTGAAGATTATAAAATCTGAACCTCAAATGTCTGTCATTATTTAGTGACATCAATCCTGAATGATTTGCAATAAAACTACAAATTTTATGAGGAACAGACCAAAAATATGAGGCAAAACCAAAGCATTTTGTGAAAATCCAGACAGTTGAGAGGGATAATGTGAACTTATGCAAAAAATAAATAAATAAATATCTTGCACAATGTTGCTTCGGTGATCATGACATTGACCTAAAAGGCAGATGAATTTAGTAGGAAAAGGAGGGAAGTATTGCTGGAAGTGAATCCATTCTCAAGTCTTGGTGAGTACCTTCACATGGTACATTCTGTTTTCACCTAATCTCACCAAGACAACATTGATATATAGGTTGTATTATATGTATCATGGAGAGAGGGAGGTTAAAAAATAAAAAAGGCAAACAGGTGCACAGGACCCAGGATAAAAAGTGCACAATCCTGGTGTACACACCATTGCCAGGATGGGACAAATGGCAGTGAGGAATCCTCAAAACACGGAAACATTCCTACAATGGAGTTAGACCAGGCTCAGAGGGAGGATGTGTCCTCCTATTGTTAAAGGAAGTAGTAGGTCACTAAAAAGCACAAACACTGACAGGCCAAAAAAGGGCAATACAGATGGCAGAGTGGGCTACTGAGGATAAGGAAGAGATTATGTATTGTTACTGTTTTGTGTGAAGTCCAGAATTTACAGATAGAAGATATTCAGAAAGATCAAGAGAGAAATTCGAGGAAAGAAAAATACTTACTTATTAATTTATTTTATTCTATTTTATTTGTTTAGTTAGTTAGTTCGTTATATTTGTTTACTGTGGTTGTGCACTGATCTCAGTGAACCATTTGTAGGCACAGCCCAAGTGAATAGTATCATATAAGAAATGAACAAAACATATTTACAGACACAAGGCTATGATAAGAAAACATACATATCTACAGCTACAAGAATATGCAAAACATTTAATTCAAGAAGCAATTTACAGTGTCAAAACATGGATGGAAGGATGGAATAATACTTTCCAGAGCTTTCTGAATAAGATGTAGCCATGATGACTGAGATGGCATATGCCACAGAGATAGCAGTATATCACTATATAGAGAAGTATGAAGACATTAGAAGAGGTGAATGTGAATAACTGCAAGAAAGGATAGAGAAAGGGTGAGAAGAAGAGTAGAAAGGAAAGGAAGTGAGAGAGATGTGAAGAGGAAAGGGAAGTAGGATGAATGAATGGCAGTAAGTGAGGGGGTGACAAGAAGAGATAAGGAAAGATAAAATAGAGATAATGGGGTGTGGGAGAGCTGAAGGGCTTGTGTGAATGCAGCTGCACTTTGCTCGGGTGAGGCGGTGTTCTTTGAGCTGCTGTCCGAAATACAAGTAGAGTGGACGTTTTAGTCTGAGAGAGGAATGAGGTCCCATAGTGTAGGTGTTACAATGGATAATGCATAGCCAGTGCAATGAAATTTCATTGTTGGAGTTAATAGGGTGAGCTGAGATTGAGAGGTTACCTGAGATTATATGTGGGGGTTTTGGTGAAAAGATCATGAGTGACTTGGAAAGATGTCATAGGAGAGATGGCTTTGAGAATTAGTAGGAGGCTGGCTATCAAATGTACTGGGAGCCATTTAACTTTGGCAAGAATTAAGCAGTGATGTTCATTAAGGGGGGGTTAGTAATGAACAATCATATTTTATTGAAAATGGTTTGCGTGGTGGTAGCAGTTTTCCTTAAGACTGCAGCTATTATCAGTAGTCCATATTCAAGCTGAGATAAGAGTATTGCTTTGGCTATGGTAGCTTTGACTGGCTTTGACACAATAGTTGATAGCTTGTTTGCCAAGAACAGTAGCATGCTGATCTTTCTGCCTGTATTTTGAAAGCGTAGTTGAAAGCTAAAGAATTGGTCTAGCCAAATGCCAAGGTATTTGAAGGATGTGGTAGTTTGTATGGTGATATTGTTTACATCCTTAATATTAAGAAAGTTGAGTGCTTTGGCTATTTTGTGGTTGATTCTACATAGTATTGCTTTTGTTTTTTTGTTTTTAAGGGATGAAGAAGTTTCTGACCCATTAGACATTAGCTGATGGTTTGAAGGATGTCTTTGAGCTGATTTTGTATAATAGAGTGGGGTTTGTTTGTCCTGTAGATGACCATGTCATGTGCATAAAGAATTAGGGGTATCTGAGGGTGATCAGATGAGAGTTTGCAGATAGATGTTGAAAACAGTAGCGGGGCTAGAGTGGATCAAACCCAGGGGGGGCTCCATTCATAAGGGAAGCTGTTTCAGACATGGTGGTGCCCACATTCACCTTGTAAGATCTATTGGTATGGAAATCTGCAAACCAATGTTTAGCATTGTCACTAATGCCTATATAAGTTACTCTGTCAAATAGTTAATTATGGTCAGTATCTGCAAACCAATGTTTAGCATTGTCATTAATGCCTATACAAGTTACTCTGTCAAATAGTTAATTATGGGCAGTATCTGCAAACCAATGTTTAGCATTGTCACGAATGCCTATACAAGTTACTCTGTCAAATAGTTAATTATGGGCAGTATCTGCAAACCAATGTTTAGCATTGTCACTAATGCCTATACAAGTTACTCTGTCAAATAGTTAATTATGGGCAGTATCTGCAAACCAATGTTTAGCATTGTCACTAATGCCTATATAAGTTACTCTGTCAAATAGTTAATTATGGTCAGTATCTGCAAACCAATGTTTAGCATTGTCACTAATGCCTATACAAGTTACTCTGTCAAATAGTTAATTATGGGCAGTATCTGCAAACCAATGTTTAGCATTGTCACTAATGCCTATATAAGTTACTCTGTCAAATATTTAATTATGGTCAGTTAGCTCAAAGGTTTTTGTCAGGTCAATAAAACAGTTCCTATCAGGTTGCCTTTGTCCATATTAAATAGGATGTCATCTATGAGGGAGTAGAAAGCTGTTATGGTGCAGTATCTACACCAGAATCCTTGTTGCTTCCTGGATAGAAGATGGTATTAATGTAGATATAGATATAAATAAGCAGTAATTTGGTTGTAGATAACTTTTTTTTCTAGTATTTTACCTAAAGTGAGAAGTATTTAGAAAGGATGGTATTGCATACATATTTGCTGACCTCACCAGATCCAAACATAGTGACAGTTTTAAAACAGCAGGAGAAGAAGTCTTAGTTTAAAAGAAGCATTTTGGTGTCAGGCAAGAATGGAAATCAAATCAGAAGTAGACAAAAAGGAAACAGCAACTAAATATGCAAAAAACAAAAGAAGGAATATGTAAAGAAGAATCAGATGAGAAAGAAAGAATTGTGGAAAAGACATAATTATTGTTGCCAAGTGCAAAGATCTCCTGCAACAACCTCATGTCAATCAGGATTTGATGTAGGAATGGTTAAGGAACTGAAAGCAAAAGATGAAAGGTTAATAACAGTAGCACAGGATAGCAAACTACGTGCATGTTGGTTAACAAACTCCATTGAATATCTGGGAGAAACAGACAAATACAGTGTCTGTAAAAAAGAACTGGAACCATAGCCGGCCTTAGGCATAGGCCAACTAGGCAGTTGCCTAGGGCGCCGTCTAGCAGGGGCTCTTTTTCAGTGTTTATTTAATGTAGGTAGACCAGGATGGGGGCACTGGGTGGTGTGGTGGGGGGGCGCCGTTGAGCCATTTTGCCGAGGGCATCAGTTTACCTAAGGCCACTCCTGACTGGAGCTAGTCACACATCTTGCTGCTGGGTGTGATACCCTCATGGCAGAGGATCTGCATACTGCAAGGCACAATAATGAGACAAGATTGTTGCAATGGGGGATTGTGCAAACACTACAGAATTGAAGTAGTTGAGAAACATTGGAAACATGGACCACAAAGCATTGTAGAGAATGATAAAGTTTATATCACATGGTATCACCTATTACCAACAGTTCAAAAAGCAGATGTGAGAAAACTAGATATAGCAGTTCAGGGGAAAAAGATAAGAGTAGCATTAACCAATGAAATTGCTATACACAGCAATTACAGTGTCTTACATACAGAGAGACAAAAAGTCATAAAATCCAGGATGTAAGGACAGAAAAACAAGAGCAATGTGGAAGAAAGATGCCCAGACAACAGAAGTAGGAGCATCAGGTAAAAAAGAATTTACAGTTGTACTTTGACATATTACCAAGACATGTAAATCCATGTGAATGTAAGTCTGAGGCCTGGGATCGGTTGGCTAGGGATCTTATCAGTGCTACTGGTATCCCTGCACTGGTGAGTAGTGTCATCACCACTATGACTACCTGAAGTGAAGGAAGAGGGGAACGTTGGACACCTGGGTCCAAGAAGCATGGGCCGGGTGCCCCCACATATATGTAGGTATGTTTCCCAATGATTTATAAGTATACAAACTGAATATGTGCAAAACTGGTATACATAACGCTTTCTTTCTCTTACAACAGCTACAGAAGAGAGAACTTGCAATGTGCAGTCTCATGCAGGGCGTCTGGCCAGGATAAGAGTGTGGTGAGTAGGAAAAAAGCAAAGTAATAACCTAATGTACAATGTACTGTCAAGATTAAAAAGTATTTACAGAGTCTGCAGTCCTGAGAGTCAGGTATAACATACATGGTAGCTGTAATATGTTTAGTAATGTGTAAGTGCCTACCTGAAATGGTAAACCAAGGTAAGCCAAGGAATCGTGCATTATTGTGTAGTATAGCTTACAAATATCAGCTGAGGTTGTGTTCTACTGAGATTAACAGTCACTGTTCTGCTGTGCTCATTGTGTGAAATACGCTGTAGATTGTACTCAGGTAATGCAGAGGGTAAATGGGTTGTTACTTACAGGTCTGACACAGCTATCCATGCTGTACATGTCAGACATGAAGCAACAGTAATCAATAGATTATAAAGGGGGATGGTGTTGTGATATGTACTGCTTCAAAATAAGAAGTGCTCACTGGTCTTGTAGTCACTGCATGTGTGTTCTAATCTAACACCAGTCAACTGTACAAAGGAAATGAATAAAGGCTGCTGAAAAACTGTCTGATAAATGTAGTGCAATACCTACTGTAAGTTTCAAGTCTGTGTTCTGGCCAGTTTGTGCCATATAATGCTGTACATTCCTCCCACTCAAAGACAAAGGTGTATGGGTAAGGTAGCTGATGTTATGGCCATATATGCATGTGTAGAAATGCCAGATTCTAAGGTACACTACCAATAAAAGTATAAAGCAGGAGTGTGCGTTGAGTTATCTGTTCAAATAACTATGCAGTATGGCTGTATTCACTGCATGTGTGTTCCAGTCTGACACCAGTTAACTGTAAAATGGAAATGAATAAAGACTGCAAAAAATATTGTCTGATAAATGTAATCCAATACCCACAGTAAGCTTCAAGCCTCTGTTCTGACCATTTCTAGTCAAACAATGCTGTTTATTCCTCCCAATCCAGGAATAAGGTATATGGGTAAGGTGCCTCGAGTTCTGGGCAGATATCCATGTGTGTAAGTGCCTGATTTTCAGGAGCAGTATCAATAAAGTGTATAGCAGGATTGTGCCTTGATAAATACTCTTTTCCAATAAGTTTGAATTGGTCCTGTATGCACTGCCATGTCTTTCATAATCTGACAGCTGCCAACTGTTAAACTTAGTGCACATGTTTCCTGGAGTCACAGCTTGTGGATTCTAATATCATAGTGGCCAACTAAGAAATCAGTGGATAACTGTTGGTGCTCTGTGGGACTCAGCGTCATCTCCTACTTTGCAAGCATCTGCAAATGTAGACAGTCAGAGGTCACTGACAGTGGCCATGACTGCAGAGAAGTGAATGGCTAGCAGAGGTACTCCATGAATGATTTCTGAGGGAAGGCCACTGGTGATTGGCCTCATTGTAACGATGGAGTACCAGTGCTATCCTCCTGGATAATGGCTATCAGACACTTGGCTATCCACCAGCTGACATACTACTTTGTAAATAACTTATGCAGTTTTTCAGCAATGCCTGTTGGCCTAATACTGTCAAATGCTTTGTCAAGCCATGGTAGATGGAGTGAGTCATATTTCCCTCATCCATTGTATAGTTTAACACTCAATGGGGTCCACCAGTTAGGTTACGTATGATCTGACCTTGATCAAAACAAACTCTGTTTGGTACATTGTCTGTAGGTATATGACATTGTTACTGATCATTTCCATGAAAGGTCATGTCATGACTTTAAATATCAGATGACTGAGAGATCTGGGGACAGTATGTGGTACTGCATGCTAGTTGTCCTCTGTGCAACTAACTGTTGCAGGCACTTACATCATGTTCTCCAAGAAAATAGTCATCCAAGGTGTTTGTGTCTATACAGAGCACAGACAAACAATGGAGAGAAAGGTAATGCATACACCGTGTGAAGTTAAGGAGGGAGGTTTTACACAGGTATTCTGCAGTTGGACACTACTCAAGCAGTGTGTACTGAAAGGACACAATTACCTTGTGGAGAATGCAGAAAGCAAAATAGTCCCCTGAATTGATGATGCCTGGCTACTTCTACTCTCACCACAACCACTCTCTCCTGGGATACCATGCTCCAATACCTTTCCTCTCAGCAGAAACAAAACATTACTACAAAGCCCATGATGAGAAGTTGGACATAGCCTGTTAGTTCCTCCACATAGTTGTCCCACATCATGCAAGGCTTCACATACCCTTTTCCAAGTAGATGCCTTGATTAGCAACCTGAACAATCAGTTAACTTTTACATGTATTATGCCTTCTGCTCCAGAGTTGGTGGCATTTTACTAGGGTACTGACCAGATGGTGATTGGGACCACAGCTACAGCGTCAAAATATAATGTGTAACGTCAGTTGACACAGATGTCCAAGGTTGCTCAAACAAGCACCACAGTGGTGGTGATCCATGTTATGTGAAATTTTTACTGCAATTCATGCATCCTGCCCTTCAACAGCTTAATAGTGGATATCTGAATGACATGGCTCTGAGGCCTACTGCAGAGGAGTGGCCACCTTTCCCAAAGTGTGTCATCCAGCCACATGTCCTATGTATGTCATACCTTACAGTTATATACCTGGAACATACATCTGTGTTCCCACATCATGTCACACAACATCCAGTTTGCTGTCTGTTTGCTTGACAGCCATTGTAGACTTGCAAGACCAAAGTCATGTCAGCAAAGTTGAACAAGTCCTCTGTGCATGCACATACATCCACATCTTCACTGCAAGAAGTGCCTACAAATGCTTTGTTTCAGGCTGTCAACCCTAAGGGTATTGTAACATGACCCTAACTTTGCTAGACTTGAACAGTGTCACATTTGTAGGTATGGTGTTGCAACCAAGCCTAATAACAGGATTATGGCTAATCCAAGGGAAACATGCCTGGCAAAGCACTGCAATCACACAACCATGTTATGGCACACTGTCAAGTGCTGTGTGTCCTTAGTGGACCTACATAAAGGTGACAACATGTTACATTTCACCATTTGTTATGACACTGCCTAATGATGGCCTGCTGTGACATACATGCAAGCTTGACTATATTGCTCATGGCATTATGAACGACTGCTGGTGAGATGTGGAAAGTGCCTCCATGCATGTACTCCAGTGCCATACAAACACAATGTGTGAGGCATGTGACTGTATTACAAACCTTAATTCCATGGTGTCCCACACACCAGTCAGTACATATGGGAATGAGCATATTTCCAACATACACAGCTTATAGGTTCATAGGTTCATACTAGGCTATCTCCCCTAGGGCATTTATAAGCCTAGCCAGAATGTGTTTGGCTTTCGCCACCCATTTTAAATTTATTTTGCTATGCCCTTTTTTGAGGTTAGTATACTGTGCCTCTGTCTAACAGTGACACAGAAGTGATACCCGGAGTAAACCTACGATCTCCCATCCACTCATCAAGATTCCTCTTGAAGAGAGTCAATGAGGGACTCTGCCTAACCTGGACTGAGATTTTATTCCAGAGTGAAGGGAGCCTCTGGGTTATGAATCTGTCCCTCCAGCATGTCCTATTTATTTCAGTGCTGAGGTTCAAGTCTCGAGCCAGAGCTCGATGGGATTTGGATTTTCTGAGGTGCAGCATGTCCATTAATTCCGGGTTGGACATGGCTTTATACGTCAGGCACAGATCGCCTCTGAACAGGCGGTATGCCACTGAGTAGAGCTGGAGTTTCTTTAACCGGGTAGCATATGGCATCTGTTTGAGCCCTTTGATCCTCTTGGTGAGGTACTTTTGGGGTCTTTCCAGTTGCTGCAGGTGTCTGGTAAGGTACATCCCAAAAGGGGCATTGTACTCAATTATGGGCCTGATGAGGGATGAGTAAAGAGGCACGATGACGTCCCCTGATCTAGATGTGAATCCCTTCATGATTAGGTGGGCTATATAAAATGTTTTTCTAACCACTTTGGCCACGTGGTTGTCAAATGAGAGATTGCTATCAACTTGGGTCCCCAGGTCCCTAATTACTTCTTCTGTACTTAATGGATTACCACCTATGTGGTAATTTGTGGGCACTTTGTTTTTGCCAAAGGGGATGACTATACACTTTTTGGCATTTAGCTTGAGGCCATGGCTCTGGCACCAGTTGTCTGTTTCTATGAGGCCCTTTTGAAGGATGCTTGTGTCGACTGAAGAGTCAATTATGGCGCCCAGTTTGCAGTCATCTGCAAACTTGGTCAGCCACAGTCCTTCCGTGTTGGCCTGTACCTCCGAGAAATATATACCGAACAAGAGAGGTCCCAGGACTGAGCCTTCTGGGACACCACTTGTAACTGGTTTGGAGTCTGACATGGCTCCAGCAATTCTAACCATGTGGGTTCTGTCCTTGAGCCAGTTTGCAATCCATCTAGTGACATAGGGGTTTATATTTAAGCTGGTGAGCTTATCTATAATTCCCAAGTGGGGTATTGTATCGAAGCCTTTTGCGAGGTCCAGGTAGGCTGTGTGGACCACATTCCCCTCGTCAATGGCCTTGGTGACTGTTTCAAAGAAATCAACCAGGTTTAAGAGGCAGGATCTGCCCTTAACAAAGCCTAACTGGGTAGGATCCAGTGTTTGTAGGTCCCCAATATCTTTATTTATGAGGTCCATGATGATCCTTTCCATAGCTTTGCAGACCAAGCTAGTCAGGCTTATGGGGCAATAGTTTCCAGGATCCGTTGAGGCACCACCTTTATGGAGAGGGACCACTGTTGCTGTACGCCACTCTTTGGGCACATATCCTGTAGTAAGGCTGAGATTGAACAGTAGTTTTATGTTTGGGTTTAGCTCTTCTTGGAGTTCATGTAGGACGAGCCCGGGACACCATCTGGTCCCATTGATGCTGTGTTTTTGCTTTGGAGAGGGTGGCTCTTACCTGAGCATCTGAGATGTCAGGGGCAGCACTCTGCTGGGATAGATATTTGCCCTTTTGGTGGGGAGGGGAGAAGTTTGCGCTGAACCTGTCAGCTAGGATGTTGGCAATGTCTGTGGGTTCGTGTATTTTTGTCATTTTGGACTAATTCTGAGCATATCTGGGAATTACCACCCAGGTTCCTAACATAACTAAAGAAAGCCTTGTGATTATCCTTAGTGTCCTGTGCAATTTTTCTCTCGAAGCTAGCCTTAGACAATTTTATGTGTGCCCGTAGTTTTTTGCTAATACTGATCAGTGATGCCTTCCCTTTTTGGGATTTCGCTCTATCATTTAGTAGCTTCCTCCTTCTATTGTATAGTTTGTTTATGGCTGGGGTCCACCAGACAGGATGTCTGCCTTTGGAGGATTGGGTCTTGGTTTTATTTGGGATTGCATGATCCATGCATTCCTGAAGGTGTTCATAGAATGCATTTATAAAGGGTTCTGCAGTCTGGGCCGTATTTTCCAAAGGCCCGGGGGCTTTGAAGGATTCCACCTCAGTTTTGAGGAGTGTGAAATTTGCTTTAGAGAAGTTTTTCACTGTGGTTTTCTGGGCAGGGGGTGGGGTCGGGATGTGAATATCCAGTGAGATTAGTTTATGGTCTGATCTTACCAGTGAGGGATACACTTCTGGTCTGGAGCATAGAGTCCCCATGTTGGTGATGATCAGGTCCAGTATGTTTTCCCCTCTTGTGGGAGTGGTAACAAGTTGTTCCATAGCATTTGAGTTTATAAATTCTAGGAACCTTTGGGCTAGGGTGTTGGAGCTAGAGTAATGCTCCCAGTCTATGTTTGGGTAGTTGAAGTTGCCCAATATAATGGTGTTTGGCGAGACCTTCATATTTTCCAGTGTTCTCAGGAAGTACCTCCTGCTCCTCCCACACCCACAGCACACACAACTGCAGGTATGGAGCTCTTTACTAGACACATTCCCAAACAACAGACACCTCAGAAAACCATATGCAAGCTCAGTACACATAGTCATACTTCTAGAGACCACAGTGCACATAATAGCTCATGCACCACTGTCTCACTGGTCAAACACCTGAGGCAAACCACAAAATGAAATGTATTATTCATAGGTGATTACATCATGAGACACATTAATGCCCATGTCACCAGGTTACATATGGGAAAGGTCACAATTAGTTGTCTGTGGGTCAACACAGTATGCCATTCCACACACATTGATGCAAATCAGTGAATATCAGGTAACATACTGATGGCATCATAGTTCCTGCAGGTGTGTACAGCTCAGGACATATGTCACCAAACTGTATGCAGGCACATGACTGAGCTTAGACACTCTGTGTCTCTCACAGTTGTGCCTATAGCTTTCAGCTGCATTTCACCCTCACCTAGGATGATGGCTCAATACACATGGAAAATTATGGATATCAATAATTGCCTTAGCATGTGGTGTCAGTGTAAAAAGATCCACTACATGTCCATTTGGGATGACTTGCTCAACACACCTCAATGGTCTACCAGAGATGATCTTCATCTGTCAACCCTGGGATGTTGAGTACTGGCCAAGGCTGCTGAGACCCTCACAGTCCATCTTATAGGCACTGTCTGGAGGGAAACATTCCATTGAGAATGCCATCTTCATACAACATCATGGTTATGCTGCTACACTCAAGGAATGGCAAAACTAAACCCCACTCTGTGGAAGGTGTCCCCACCTTTGAATATGCAGATATGTGTGCAGTCACAGACACTTGGGTCAAGGCTGTGGACAGCACCACAGCCATACCAGATAACATGTCCTTCCACATGTGCAGACCTCAAACTGACAATGTGCAAGGTAATGTAGGTGGTGTATACATATTCATTAAGGATGGATACATGTGCAGATTGGTGTACAGTGTGATTTCCCGGAGACATTCCAAGTGCTATTCATGACTGGAAGGGCACCTAATCAAGCCATTGCCAGCTACAGGAGCAGCTCCATGAATCCAGACACCCTTTGTGCTTATTTGAATGTACTTGTGTCTATCAAGATATATTAGTTCACCATTGTTTGGGGTTACATTAAGTAACCACCAGCTGTGTTGGTTAATTGTGCTTAAGCTCAGTTCCCCAAAGGTTATTCCACATCCTTTACTGCAATGCCCTGGAACAGCGGTGCAACATCCCCACAAGTGGAGCCAATGTACTGCATCAGGTGCTTACCACTATGGGTGACCACAGCAGCCCCTTTACTGTGAGGTCCTCCCTAGTGAGATCTGGCCACAGATCAGTTTCATTAAAACTAAGTTTCACACCTACACCCCCCTGCAGAAAATACAGTAATAAATGTCAACAAAGCAATTTATTACCTCCTATGGGATGGTTTCCATACCTTGACTGCACTTCCTCCCTCAGATGGGACAGGCAAGTATGCAGAGCTTTACACCAATGCTTTATGCAAGCATGAGTACAACTGCATAGACTTGGCTGTACCTGACAGGGAAACAAGCTCCTCACAGCACAGCAAACCTGCCTGGTGGACAACTGCCATTAGCAGTATCTGTCTAATGTGGATCATCTGAAATTACTGTCATTGTAACCTGTGGCATACAGAATACTCAGAGGTGATCTCTGCCTTGCATATGGGGCAATGTGTGACCCTGCTTGAGTGGAAATGCTGCATATCTGTAGGTGGCATGGTACATGGATTGCTCACTGTAAGGGCATTAGCTTGGTATGTGACATTAGCAATACATGCTGGTGGGAGAGCAGACTTTCACCAACCTTTGAAACAGACTCCTGCCTAATAGCAAACATAGTACCTCACTGGGCCTCATCAGATGCCATCTGTATGATTGGCTGGGTGACTGCCATTTCACCACAGAGCTTCTGCCTGTGTCCCTTGTGGACAGGGGCAATATTTGCTGATAGTGTAAATAAGGGTAAAAACATGGCTAGGATTGTAAAGACTCAAGGGCCATTAGGCTACTAAAGTTCAAAGATCATATGATTCCATAAGCTGATGTAAAATGCTCTAACAGCCACACACACCAACCTGGCTACATTGAGGATAGCACCACTTCCAATTAATATTTGTAGGACCCACAATTACAGTCCAAGTTGGCTGCAAGTAGATTAGAACACCTACTTATCTAACAGTACACACTACACATCACAGTATGTAATGCATGCACCACACCTCAAGTCTGCTATTACTATCGCTTTAGGACATCTTATGCTGATGACATCAGCAGACCTTGCTGTGGTCAGGCATTTGGAGGTCCACATCACCTGCTATAACCAAAATATTGCAAAACCATACCTCTTTCTAAATCACTGAGATGATCATACGTATGCTGTATGGAGATATGCACACTCATTGAGTGGCTGGTGGTGAGATTAAAACCTCTAGTTACCTAGTTTTGCACACTATAGATCACAGTACCTATTGCACACACTAAGACTTAAGTTGACATTACAATGGCAGCTGGTAGTCTTAAGGTAGATGACATCAGCAGGCCTTGTAGAAGAGGGCAGTTTGGAGGCCAGTATCAACTTACAGGGCCAACAATTTCAGAACCATTGTAGTGTGGTAGTCAATGAGGGATTCTCAGTTGTTTTGCAGGGAGATGCACGGACACGTACCAAGTGGTATGTAGTGAGATTAGAACCCCTACCTATCTAGTCTTACACACGATAGATCCCAGTACTTATCACATGAGCAATAGCTGCCATCGGCTTTACACATGACTGCAGGCAAACACTACTTGCAGACTACATAAACTAGGCTTGTGTTGAACAGTGTCTGTGGCCTGCAGAGTGATATTGCTTCATACTGTTATCTGCATCTAGTAGCCTAGCAGTCAGATAACTGTTATTTATCCTAGCTATGTGGCTACAGTTACTATTTTGGTCATATGTGGCTATTTGCATTTGGATGGGCAAGCCTGTGGGCAGGAACAATGTGCCCTGTCCATGCATGTGTAGACAAAATTATACATTACACAACCTGTTCACCTGTTGCTGTATGTGTGGTGACATCCAGCAGACACAGGGGTCTGTAGGTAAGTGCATTATGTACTGCTGAGCCCTTACTTTGGATCCTTTGAGCAAAATTATAGATGTGCCATAGTGCAGCTTTACTCACCATTATCAGGGTATGTAGGCAATACAGGCATCCATACACATATTTATGTATATAACAGGAATGCATATAGAATTGTAGCTGTCTGTGTATGTATGATATATATATATATATATATATATATATATATATATATATATATATATATATATATATATATATATACATACATATACATGCATACATATATATATATATATGTGTGTGTGTGTGTGTGTGTGTGTGTGTGTGTGTGTGTGTGTGTGTGTGATGTTGATGTATGAGGAGAGACTGAGATGTATGTTTATATATATATATATTTTTTTTTTATATATATATGTGTGTGTGTGTGTGTGTGTATGTGTATATATTTGTATATACATAGAAATAGATATATTATCTATAGAAGAGAGAGAGAGAGATAGTGACAGACAACTATATATACATATATGTATGTATGTATAGACATATCTATATATAACAGGTCATTTTGAGCAAGGAGCAACAGAACTGCACTCTATTTAACTAAGTGTATGAGCATGCCCAGTGGGATTCTCACTACTTATAAACTGAATCTAGCCCACACCTACCTGTACTCCAGTCCAGGATTTTGTGTGCTACAGACAATGACATCTGTCCCTGTTTCTGGAGTATTGCACTTCACTCAAATTATCCACGGCATTCTTCAGCTGTCTGATATAATTAATATGTACTAGAGGTTAATAATGGTGCATCGCACACAGACTGACAGTCTATAAAATAACAATATAATAATACCTCACATCCAAAAGATGTGGATTCTTCTAGATTAGTACCATCAACATCATCACACATGCTAACTTCCCTCATCCACTGAGTCACAAGCAGCCTGACAAAAAGGGGTAATTTATCACAGAATCAACAGCATAAATATGTACGTTGTTATTCCTGCATTAAGTGAGGCATATGATGTATGATCAATCTATGTGTTACTGCCCTGAGACTGCCTGAACTGCTGCTATACCATGGGCTACTGTTAAAGCAGTTATAAGGGAACACTGCTATGCTGGGTGTGGGGGAACAACACTGCATGTTCTGCTGGGATACACAGTAGTCCAAGTATCATGTAACCCCACTAACATCTCCCTTAACTGTATATCCCATGCATGAGACCTGGTGAATATTAAAGGACACATGATAGTGGAATGAGTATCTCTAGTCCCATGTGGTTGTTACTTCTGTCCAAATAGCCACCTATATTTACTTGCATAAATGTAGCAGATCCATGCATACAATATCATATCATACTAATCCTTACAACTACTGTGTAGGTTAGAGACTTACCTTGCAAATGCAGCAGTTGACAGAACTGTAGTTCAGGGCTGAATGCTTGATGCAAGCAGTACACAGCCAATACATGGATAGGTACAGGTTGTGTGGGCTGGCTGGCATCAATTTTAATTACTGTATGTGAGTAGGAGTAAGCTTTCAGTTCCTAGGTCCCTAGGTAGTCAGTGAATGTGCTATGTGTTGTCTCTCAGCCAAAGCCAGGGCATACTGAGCACACCTACGTCTACCAACAGGGACATCAGCATGGGGTTACTCCTCTGAGTCCTCCTGTGACTGTGGCTGTGGTGACCTAGGCACTGGTGGGGGTCTGTGTATCCCTTCCCTTTGCTGATCCTGCTGCAGCTGTTTCCACAGGATCAGATTATATAGCATAGCACATACTGTGAATATATGTGCACATGTGTCTGGAGAGTACTGCAGGGCTCTACCAGATATAGCTAGGCACCAGAACTGTGACTTCAGAAGCCCAAACAAATGCTGTATGATGTTTCTAGTTTGTGCATGTGCCTCATTATGGTGATCTTCCATGGGTGTGTGTGTGTATTTCTGATGAGTGTCATCATCAACGGTTCCAGGGCATAGCCAGCATCCCCCAATAAATGGCCGCGTGGGATGTCCCCCCTAGAAAACATCTGGTACAGCTGTGATGTGCACCAGATATGGCAGTCGTGATAATTGCCAGGGCTGCCAGCACACACATTCAAAATAATCCCCTGGGTATTGTACATGACCTGGCAGTTTATGGAGTGGAACCCCTTGCAGTTAATGTAGACTATACCCTGCTCACCAGGTGGTGCCTTGATGTGTACATGAGTGCAATCTATGGCACCCAATCTTCAGGGTAGTGTGCTACACGGTAGAGTTTTGTATATTGCTGACCCTTGCCTCAGGGGAGAAGAGAAATGAGATCACTGGCATGTGGTAGCATAGCATCCAGGAACTGGTGGAGTATCCTGGATGCAGATGCCTGTGAGACTACCATCATGTCCCCAGCTGGTCTTTGGAAAGTGCTTATAGCTAGTATCCTAAGGGCTACACATACCTTTGTTTCCACTGGGATGGGCTCCCCTCTGTTGACTCTGGGTTTGATTTGAGGGAGGCAGAGCTCAGTGAGTTCTAGTAGTATGTCCCTGTCCTCCCTGTAGCACTCTACAATGTCCAGCTCATGCAACTCCTGGAAGGTTACCCTGGCCTGAACACTTATCTCCTTCTTTGCCTAGGCCTGTTGTCAGCAGCACCAGCAGCACTGACTTCAGCTTCTAGCACATACAAATGTAGCAGACCTAAAGCAGCACCTAGCATTATCTCTGTTAAAATTCCCAACTCTGTACTCCAGTGGTCCAGATTATTGGGGGAAAATCAAAATGTAGAATGTATGCCTACTTTATATAGGTCTGCTGTAGATCCAGCATGTGTGATTGGCTAACTATGATGCATTCTCCCTGCCTACAATATCTTTAACATCATATAATGGCCCTATTTTAGTCTGCAATGCAGCTCGCTTCACAAACATGTGCACCTAAGCTTAAAAGAGCCTGCACGTGACAGGACACACCCCTGATGTCAGCTACATCCTGTGTAAAAATTAACATGGTTTAAGAACCTACACAAAGGGATATGCAGACACAATTACTCCTTTTTGCTATTCAATAAATCCACCTCATTTACATACATATCCGTGCTGACTGCCTGGAAACTGCATGCTTCATAGCCCTATGATCTTAGTAACAGCAACAATGCACCATTGTACAGACCTGACGCAAGGCCCTATAATGCATTTCTGTCAATATTATAAAATCCTTTTTTTCCTATTTTTTTTCAATTAAGCATGTCTGCACACTGAGGCATATAGAGCAAACATGCCAAGATTATTAAAAAAAAATATTACTTTAACTTATTCCCTTCCTCTTTCTGACATCCACAGTAATAGTTTTGCTAATATGTGTATGTAGTATAACATTTTCAGGGGTTGTATGTCCAGATTTCTGCAGTTTTACATCCCCTTTTGTCTGGCTTGACTCCTGTATATGGAATTTTTCCACATATACTATGGACACTGACATGGAGTCTGACCAGAAGCCTTTCTGCTTGTTGGAGCACTCAATCTGCCTCATTTGCATGAGATTCACCTGCTTATGAGGCAATTTGCATGTCATGGAATATTCCCAGTTTGCGCATGCATGCATACCGCTCAGCACTGCTTACTAAATCTAAAATGTTCGCTGCTGTATAGGCATCACAGCATGATGCCTACAAAAAAACCCAAAAAAAGTGTAGGCTTTATTGAATTCCCACCTATGTCAGATGATCGAGTTTTCAGAAACTCAAAATTCATATGGTCAAGACCATATGATTGAGTTTCCAAAAAACGTGAACATCAAAAGAAAAAAAAAACACAAAAATCTACCTTTTTTTATGTTTTTGTAGGGGACAAGCCCCACTGCACCCCACACACCCTGCACATTATATATATATCAACTCCGAGATCGCACTACAGTGAGGGAAAGTATATATTTTCCTATCTGCACTGCACTGCGATCTCCAGCCAAAAGCTTTGGGTTTTCAAAAAGTCGATTATATGGTCTCGACCTTATGAATTTCGAGTTTCTGAAAACTTGATCAATCAGTAGGGACCCATATATATATATATATATATATATATATATATATATATATATATATATATATATATATATATATATGTGTGTGTGTGTGTGTGTGTGTGTGTGTGTGTGTGTGTAAGTGTGCGTGTATAACTCGAAGAGGGGAAAAGTAATAAAAATGGAACACTCATCTTATCACGCTTCTCTGAGTCTAACTGCATTACATGATGTTGACAACCTTCAATGATGATGTTCTGAATGTCAGTCAACTGGCCTTGATGCAAACAGTAGATTGCACCATGAACATTTTCACTGTCATTCTAATTTCCATCTCAAAAGGCAAATTTAGACAGGAACAATAAACATGTATAGCAACTTCAGAGTTAACAAAACTACATATGCACATCCCATTTCACGATGTTAAACCCGACTAAACATCCTAAAGGTTTTACCCAAACTATTAATAATTTTCATATGAGTTTGCATTTAATATGGGAAGAACTTTTATGTGATTATAATAAAGTAGAACATTTTTATATTGGATATGTAAAATGGTATTTATTTATTTATTTTTGGTCCTCATTTCATAAGTATTTTATCAACTTTCCTTATTTTCGGCCAACTTTTCTAAATAAGGAAACAGTCTCGCATTATATCACTCAAATCCTCCTAACCTACCCACTTCAGATTCATGATCCATTACCTCTCCTAAAACTCCATATTTACCTTCTGCAGACCTTCAGCATTAATGTTTACACTGGAATGATGATTCTTCACATTTTAGTAGAAGCTTACTCCAAAAAATCATACTCTTATTATTTTCCATATGCTTTAAACAAGTTTTTTAATAAGTGACAATAATGTTATCACTTCTGAACTTTCTGAATCTGTGTTCCCTGTGTAATAATTGAGAGTCCATACTTCATTAGCTGTTGAGAAATTAGACAAGAAACATGAAAAAATACTCAATAATAATGAAATTGTCTTCTGGGATTACTATGCTGCACACTTTTGCATTTGACTTGAGACTATTTTCAGTACACCAGGTATGTGCATATTCCAGCCCTTAATGGAGATGTTTATTATCAGTATATAAGTGGTTAATAGCACCCAGCTTAGAGTAATCAACAAACTTGGTCAGTCACACTTCTGGAATATTGGACTGAATGTCTGCAAAATAAATGCCAAACAGGACAGGTCCAAATACTGATCCTTATGGTACTCAACTAGTTACAATTGTATGTTCAGAGGGGTACTAGTACCTTTCAGAACCCAGGATCTGAGATCTGTGATAATAGACAGTTTGTAAACCAGCAAACAATATAGGTGTTTATATTAATTTTGTCTAACTTTTTAACAATACCAGTGTGGGGGATACTGTCAAAAGCATTGGTGAAACTGAGATAAGCAGTGTGAATTGTGTGACCACAGTCCACAGCTTCTGTAACCTTTTCAAAGAAACTTACTGGGTTCGGGAGACATGACCTGCCCTTTACAAAACCAGGCAGACTGGCCTCCACATCCATTAAACTGCATTTGTCTGCATAAAGCAAGTCTGCTATGATAAGTGCTACGGCTTTCTATATAAGGTTGGTGAGGCTGATGGGCCTATAATTGCCTAGGTCTATACAGAAGCCATACTTCCATAGGGCAGTCAAGCATCAGACACAGAGCCCTGTTTTTAGTCTGAGGCTGAGGAGGAAAAGTTTAAGTGGAGGCCCGGATAGTACATACTAGACACTGACAAGAACATACCATGGTATGTTGTCTACTGTCATAGAAGTATTGCTTTTAGTCCTTGATAAGAATTTTAAGACTTGTTTCAAGTGATTTTAGGGAATGTCATGGGGAAACTAAATTTTCAGGGGTACTGAAGGTAACAATGTGGGTAGGTATGATACAGTTAACACTAAACCTGTCTACTAATATATTGGCTATATCCCCTTTCTACTGGAAGCCCTTGGAAAAAAGCTCCACGAGAAATATTAACAGCAGAACATATGCAACATAAAGAATGCTCAGGTAACACATTACATACAAACTGAAGATGGATAAAACAGATTATTATGAAATAAAAAAGTATATTTTGCAGCAACATAATCAGCATTTGGTGAGGTTCAGTAGTAGTGTATTGGGTCAGATACAGTTATATGCATTTTGTCATAACAGGAGTAGAAAACAGAAAAATAAGAGAGAAGAGAAAGTCATTGACATGTATGTGCACACAAGAGAGGTAGTTTAGGTATAGTTTAGACTGGAGAATTTCCTATTAGTATTTAGTTCCTTGCTGGCATGTTTCAATGTGGCCTTCAGAAAAGAGGGTGGGGATTTCTTGCAATTTTCAGTATTTTATGTCTTAATACACTTTATTAATATGGGAGTTCCACCAGAGCAGTTTATTCCTAAATTTACCATATTATATTTAGAGGGGACATGTACTAGCTTTTCTGTGCAGCTGTTTGAGTGCTGGCAAAAGTCAGAGGTGAATGTGGCGTCTCTCTCAGTTGGGACCATTTGAAGGGGATTGTTGGGAATTTTGCACAAGTCTTTTACAAGCTGAAGTAGGTTTGCCTTGGTGAATCACCCTAAGACAGCCTCGTTTGGTGGTGTGATGGAACCACTACGTCTGACAGAGAACATGACTGACTTGTGGTCAGGCTTAACTAGGGATGAGGAGATGTGGGGTGCAGTACAAGCAGGTGCCTGGCAGGTAAGGACTAGGTCAAGGATATTAGAACCACTAGTGGGTAATTTTACAATTTGCTCCAACACATTGCCATTAATAAAGTCAAAGAGAAAATGCCAAGCATATCCAATTTTAGAGATATGTCTGTGCCAATTAATGCTTGGGTAATTGAGATCCCTTAGCAAGAAGGTGTTTGCTTTGATATTTAACCCCCTCAAGGGTGTTAATGTAATTTCCATGATTTGAGGGGACATTAAAGGAATCTGTTGTTAGCAAGGAAGTAACAGCTATATTTGTTAATGGTGATTTTGGTCTCCAAGAGCTTTATGTTAGGATCATGGATAATTTGACATGAGTCGATGTTATTTATGACAAAATACATATAGCCTCCTCACAATTACCCAAGAGCCTGAATAAATTATAGGTGCTAAACCCTGGTATAGATTGAGTGCTGTCATTGCATTTTTGAATTGTCGGAAGGCTTTAGGTTCATGCATCTTCTTATTTAGACTCCAAGTATTGAGTAGTACCACAATGATTTTGTTCATATTGAAGTTTGAGTTTGCTAGGCAGGAATGTCCAATGGGACACTGGTATCTCTGCATCTTTCTTGGTGAAGGCAAGATAATACTCAAGGCTACTCTCTTTCTTTCTTCTAACACATGCATAACAAGTTCCATCTTGTTTCTCTCTGCATGGCCCTTAATGCAGCACCTCAAGTCATTCATTCCCACATGAGCAATCACTGGGTCATAGTCATATTTTCTGGGTTCAAAGGCCCATAGGGTCCTTGTGACATCACAGATCTATTTGTACTCTTCTGAGTACTCTTTCTACCATTGTTGATGTCTCTCTTTTTTCTTTATTTCTACTAAACAAAAAAGGAATTTCTTTATAGGCTTTTCTAGCAGATTGCTTGTTACGTCTTGCTAATCGTTTTGGTGGTAGTTCATCCATTTGAGTTAAGATGTTGACAGAATGATGAGAAAGTTCCTCAGAGCAGAGATACAGGCAGGGGTTCTCCTGGCTCTGATCGCTGCTGGGCCTGGGAGCTGATGTCTTTTCATTCCCCCTCTCTTATCTCCTTCTTTGATCCGACCTTTAGTTTTAGAGCTATCAGATATGAGATCCCTGGGGGTGTCTACCTCAGACCCGAAGACTGTTTGCTCTTTGACTCCAGTGATTCCCCTAACCTGACTTACACAGAGTATTTCAGAGCCAGAGGACTCTCAGGGCTGAAGATTTGGTGCCAGATCAGTAGTTAAATGCTGACTCTGAAACTTGTGTAGCTGTCTCTTCCCCTCAGAGCCTAGATGTTGAATAGCTCAAGGCTGACTCCCTCCTTGGGTAGAGCTTTGGTGGGGTTGCAGGAGCCTATAACTCAAGAATGCCCAGCTTTGGACCCATCAACTTCTGTTTCCCCTAGGCATTCTGCCTTTGAGGTTGTGAAGAGGGTTTTTCCTTGGCTAGAAAAGAGATTTCCCTGCCCTTCTCAGATCAGACATCCCTGCCTCATATTGTATTTTGCTCTGAGCCTTGACCATCTCTTCCACTGGGACAGCCAACCCAAATGAGCCTCCAACCAGTCCATCAGGACACTGTTATCTCTTCTGACATTTCTCCAGAGCACCGTACTGAGGAGGTCCCTTGAAGGAGGACATGTAAGAGGAGGAACCTAGGTTCCCCCAGGAATCTCTCACAGAGGACTCTGATTTTGATGAGGGGGAGGAGTTCCCCAGATCACCAACTGATGATGTCCCTTTTGGAGAGAGCCTAGAGCTCCTTAAGCAAAAAGGTGGTTAGTCTTCCAACACCCCCTCCCAGCAGGAATTGGTGTTCCTGGAGGCTATTGGGTCTGGCCCATCTACTTGTTGAGTGACCCCCTCCCCCAGCTCATTGATCAAGTCTGTAGGTGGGTGTGGAAGGAGTTGAACAATGTTAAGTCAATACCCAAAAGATCAGATGAAATTCTAGCTCTTCCTAAAGACTGTGTGCACTGGAGCAAGGGAGTACCAGTTAATGCTATGGTTGTGGCTATAGCTATAAAAATGACTTAGAAGAACAGAGTTCTTATGTTCATCCCTTAAACAGAGAGTCTACAGCATTGGACAGATTTGCAAAGAGTGTTTATGCTTCAGCAACCTTTGCCCTTAGGTCACTGAATTATTTGGCACATTTTACAAAACTGCAAATAGATTTTATCAAGGAGCTTACCAAACCACTTTCTGGGTCCATGTCCTCTGAGAATGGTAACAGAATCTTCTCACAACTGGCCACCCTTCAATCTATCTCAAATGTGTCCATGAGGGTGATCTCCCATGCTGCAAAAGGTACCTCGCAGGTGGGTTCAAGCATAGCCATCAGCAGACATGCCTGGACTAGATGCACTTATATGTTTTTGTAGAACCATTTAAGTCTTCATTCATCAGTGCACTCTTTGATAGATCTTCTCTATTTGGCCCCAAAGTTAAGAACATACTCTCCAGATGTGAACAAGACAGAAAGACCTTGTCTGCTATGGGTGTCCCTTTCTCTACCCCTCAGCAGCCCTTCTGTAGGAATCAGCGAGGTGATAGAAAGATGTTGATTAAGAAATCCCAGGGTCTTTCCCATTATTCACACAGGGGTAGTTCCCCCAGGGGCAGAAGGAGGAACTCAAGTGGAAGATGCTGCCCTCACAGCAGAGCTGATCCAAAGAGCCAGGACTTTAGAGATTCTTTCTCAAATAAGCCCTATCAGTATTCCTGAAGGGAGGACCTACTGTGCTTCTCTGGAAGCAGTCAGAGTTTTTTTATCCCTGCACGAGAGAGCCTGGCCAACTGTCGCAAAAGATTCCTGGGTGCAGAGGATCATATCAAGAGACCATTTTCCCTAAACCCTCTCACAGTTATGAAGAAAATGGATGACCAGTCACCTCATCCAGCCCCAGTCATCCAGTCGTCCTCTTGTTCCCATTATCTAAGTACTATTTTCTAATGTCAGAGTTCTAGTATCTAAGTCTCAAGTTCTTCAACTCCTCACTTCCTACATAAAAGCTGATTCATTAAGCCACTGACCATTACACTACTCTTGCTTAAGGAACAGAGTGTTTATTATTTATTTTTTTTGTAATCTAAACAAACATTCATTTGTGTATAAAGCTCAAAGTGACTTTTCATAACCAGTCAAACATGCAACCTACTTACCTATACTGAATTAACGTATGGATAAAATATGAATCACAGGACTTTTTGTTGAACATATCTTTAAACACATTCCATGTCCTGTATTGTTTTCTGAACCTACTTCCTACCTCTGATCTTTGTATAAAGTGTTGTACTATATTTTGTATTTTTAAAACATTTGTTTATATTCATATTTTCTGTAAATATTATTGCTATCTGTTCTTTCTTTAACATAGAGCTTTTTTCCCCAGGCCTCCACTGAAAAAGGGCCTTTGGCACAGTCGGACACTCCTGCTAATCAAATGAAAAATAAATAAACAAATAAATAAACAAACAAACAAACAAATAAATAAATAAATAAAATCACCAGTGTTCCAACTGGACAGAGGGATGCAGTATCTCTAGAAATAAAAAAAAAAGCTGCTGGAAAAAAAGAGTCCGCCCAGACCAAAGAGGCTCTGGAACTTATTCAAGATTCTTCTTGGTGCCAAAAAAGACAGGGACCTGAGGCCAGTTTTGGATCTCAGCAAGTTAAACCAGTTTGTTCAGTATATGAAGTTTCTGATGGCTATGGTTCATTCTGTTTTGCCTCTGCTGCAAAAGGACAATTGGTAATGCTCAATAGATCTTCAGGATGCATACTATCACATCAAAATGAACAGGTTCTCCAGGAGATATCTACACCTCCGGCTGGGAGCCAGTCATTACCAGTTTAGAGTTATGCCCTTTGGTGTCACCACAGGCCCCAGGGTGCTTGCCAAATGCATAGCAGTGGTAGTTGCTCACTTGAGACTGCTGGAATTCCACGTGTTTCCATATCTAGTTGACTATCTCCTTACTCCCCCTACCAGGCATAGACTACTACAAGCAAGGGGCTACTTGCTTAAGTTGTGTTCTCATCTAGGAATAACAGTCAATCACAACAAGTCTCAACTCATCCCAGCTCAGATTCTGGAGTTGATAGATGCTCATTTAGACACAGTCAGTCAGATAGCATCTCTTCCCTTCACTTGAATAAACACACTGCAGTCCCAAATCAAGAAAGTGATCCAGGATTTATCTCTTCCAGCCCAACTAATACTGCAGGCTCTGGGTTCCATAGCTGCAGCTATCACCCTTGTTACATTGCAAATAGCAAAAAACAACAAGGACCAAGACAGCTAAAACCATAAATTTAATTGTAAAATAAATAAAAGATAAGCGCTTTCAGACAATTCCTTCATCAGATCAATGAACGTAATGTAATTAACTTCTTTAAAAGTCCCTTTAGGCAATCAGTCTTGTATCTGCACTACACATTCTTTCTCTTCATTTTTATTGGTTGCCAAAGTCCTTCCTTCAAGATCAGCTGTCCAACTCAATGTTTGAGTTTGAACTCACTCAGAATGGGTTTTAAAGGAAGATAGCCATTCCCTTGTTACATTGGCCAGGTTCCATATTAGAATCCCTTGAGGACTCTGTCAACTCAGTTGTGATTTCCCCAGCAACCATTACCCGTACCAGTCAAGATCACTCAAGCATGCAAAATATATCTTCTATAGTGGATTAATTCAAAATGGCTCCACAAAGGCCATCCCTTTGTTCTTCCCCTACCCAATGCCATGGTGACTATGGACACCTCACAGCTCGGGTGGGGGGCACTACTTGGAAAGAACAGTCCAAGTACCCCCAAAGAGGCCAAGAACCATATCAATGACCTGGAGATGAGAGCTGTCTTCCTAGTGCTGCAGGTGTTTCAAGACACTCTCCCATCCAGGACAATTGCAATACAGATGGACAATCTGTTGGTAGTCTGGAACCTCAACAAACAAAGGGGAACCAAATCTTACCCTCTTTGTTGAGAAACTATAAGAGTATGACAATTGATGATCTCTTCCAATCTCTTTCCAATAGCAGTGCACATTCCAGGGAAAACCAACATGACAGCAAACAAACAAGCAGGTTCATTCTGATGAATTATGAGTGGTCTCTCAATGTCAATGTGGCAGAGAGAATTTTCCATCTATGGAGCCAGCCGTGCTGCAATCTGTTTTCCTCTCCTCACAACAGCAAGTGCAGCAGATTCTTTGCTTTGATCCCTCCATCAGGGGAGTCACTGAGAGATGGCCTAGTTCACGACTGGCCCTCCAGTCTCCTTTACACATTTCTACCCTTGCCACTAATTACCAAGTTTCTATGGAAAGCAGTTCAGTTAAAGAATACAGATATCCTCATTGCACCCTTCTGGCCTCAACAGATTTCGTTCCCATTCCTCTAGCTTCATCTTTTATATCCACCCTGGATTCTGGATCCAACTCCATGTCTCCTGCCTCACCCAACAGGCATGAATCATCTGGGCATTACAGGGCTTATGCTGACTGCATTGGCTTCACCAGTTCCACTGATTACTAGACAGCCAAGGTTCTCCTAAATGGTCCATCACATTTTATTGTCTTCTGCTAGAAAGATGTACAAGAGTAAATGGCAGATATTTGTCTTTTCAACCATTAGCAAAGACCTGGGCCCTTTTTCAGCACCTGTGTTGGTGATCCTTGATATTTTAGCTTCGATCGTCAATGAAAGAGCTAGTTTCTCAACTGTTAGAGTTCATTTGGCAGCCATTTCTAATTTCTACTTGAGTGAAAATAACCCTTCTTTAGTTTCTTCTAAACTATGCAAGACTTTTCTCAATGGAGCCTTTTTGCTTAGACCTCTGTTAAAAGACCCTACTCCTCCTTGGTATTTAAATATAATGCTCCAGACCTTAACTCAACCTCATTGTGAATGTTCACTTAAAGCAGACCTCAAATTTTTATCTTGGGAAACATTTTTCTGGTGGCTATTACATCAGCTAGAAGAGTATTCAAACTCCAGGCTCTATCATCAAAGCCTCCTTACCTTATTTTTCACAAAGGCAGGGTGCCATTGTGAACAAACCTTTCCCTTTTACCTAAGGTAGGTTCTGAGTCAAATATAAACAACATCATTAATCTACCGGTTTTCTTTCCCAAATTTTCAAACAACGTGAAGTATATGTTGCATATTTTAGATGTACATAGACAACTTTGTTTTTACCTTCATAGAACCCATAGAAGACTTTAGGAAATTTGACCATTTGATTGTTTCCTTTTTGTCCTACCAGATTAGGCAAACAAGTATCTATAGTTACGCTGGCCAGCTGGTTGACTGATTGTATAATCTTTGTCTACAATAAATTCGAATTATCTTTACCTAAACCTCCTAGAGCTCATTCCACAAGGTCTATGGAGGTTTCTTATGCTTTTTGATCCAGAGCCTCTTTTGAGGATATTTGTTCAGCCACACATTGGGCTAATCCTCACACTTTCATTACTCATTATAAATTGGATTTACTCTCCAGGAACAGATCAGCCTTTGGCTTAGCAGTGCTGTGGAACATCCTTCCATTAGGGCCTCCCAAGGTACAGTAGCTGGAGACTCTGTCCCATCAGTTGAAGAATGAATGAAAATGACAATATTAGATAAAAAAAGTTATGTACTCAACATAATGTTCAATCTGTGTTGTCCATTTTCATTCTTCCTAAACTTCCTGTCCACATACCCCCTTCCTTTTGCTTCTGGAGAAGTCTAAGGCTTGTACAGAAACCTCTGTTCCTTGTTGGAGCTCCAGCTTTTTTTCTACATTTGGTTATTTCTGTACTAGGGACAGCAAACTCCATCTGAGGTACATTAGGTTGGCGGGGCATTATGTGTAATAGGAGGAGCATGAAAGGTCTAGAATGTGATGATCTGGTAGAAGTGGCCAAGTCAGATCTGAACCCATCAGTAGAGGAAGATTGAAAATGGACAACACAGATCGAACACTATGGTGAGTACATAACTTTTTTAATCATGTTTCAGGAAAATAATAGCATTAAATATTACCCATCTGTATGGCATACAGGGATAGGGCCAAGACTATGTCCAGACAGTCTGAATTTGAGGACTCAGGCAGGGGAGGATACAAGCCAGCAGATGGCACACCTGTTCTGCAGAGAGGATGATGGTCTAACTTGATGCACTGCAGGCACCTATCAGAGGAAAGGAATCTTGCAGACAGCAGCAGTAGTAGTTGGGACATGTACTTAGTCTCTCTCAAGCCATGCACATGGTATCATCATGGAGCACATATAAGAACACGCAAGCCTTCAGGGGAAGGTAACATATGCATTCTATCTTCTGTGAGTGTGCATACCACTGTCAAAGGAAGCAGATAGAGTTACAATATAAAAGTGGCTGTCTGGGATGATGGCCTACCATGAATGGTGATCACCTTGTTGGGGAAGGATAGTGGATATCGAATGCAGAAGGGATGATGGTAGGTAGATGCAGAGAGAGAAAAGCATTAAAAGAAATATTAATCATCGAATAACACAAATCAGCTTAGTGATGATTTAATAAAATGATAATCATCAAATGGTGCAACACCAGTTTTAAGCCAATCTGCAAAAACTCACATTTGTCTCTCTTAAAACAATAAATGCCTTCTGTCATTTTAGTATAAGCATGGATGAGGTAGTGCAGCATGTGGCTCTACAGAGGGTCTAATTTCTGACTGGCAATGCTGTTCATCCCATACTCACTCTTTTTCTCCCTGCTAAATCTCACAGTCCAACTGTCCTGTATAATGATAAACTTTACATAGCCGGTTATGACAGCAGGTATAACAAGCTGCATATCACTGGCAAAATAGCTGCAATGAATGGATTGTTTTAAAAGACAGTCCCGTATCAGGGATTGTGTACTTTTTTACCATTAGTTCCACCTCCTGCTCATACTTGCAATAAAATAATGCATATTGATTGATTTGTGGCTGAAACTCATTGTCTAATTTGGAGATGAATAAATAGCAGCAAGATGCAAAACAAAAATGATATATGTCAAACTAATAATTATTTTCCTCCCAAAACTGCAGGGGCTGCAGACCATTAGCTCATTGGCACCAACCACTGTGATGTTGCCTACTCTTTTCATCTGGGAGCAGAGCTGTACTCCAGTACCACATGAGAAGAAGAAGATCATCATTAATACTTATGCGCAGGAAGGAACAACAATGTCATTTTGAACTTTTATCCCTGCTGCCTGACATCCATCCTTCTTTTCCTTGACTAATTGGCCTATTCATTCCCCATTGCCAGATAAGGGTCAGCTAAGAGAGGATATCTGGACATTACACGCAGCCATCAGGGTGGGGTTTGATTTTTTTTATTTTTTGTACTACTTCCTTGTTCAAATACCTCTAAGCTACCTACATTTGTTCATGTAATGGATTCATCATTCCCAAGCCCCCCCCACTTCTATCAAGGTGTTTCAAGCACAAAACCCTAGTTCTTACTTGTAAGGCTACACAAGCTGTCATCCTGGGCTCCACCAGTGATGACTAAGCCCATGCATATGCCCGTAAGCATGGGCACCCACTCCCTCTGTATGAGGGGTGAGCAAGCTCTGCCCCTTCTCTCCTGTCTCCCACCCATGGCTCTTCCAGTGGCAAGGCCACTAACTGAATAGTGGTCACTTCTGTCATAGTAACACAGAGATGGATACAGGAACCAGCAACAATATATGAAAACTAATACATGACACTATGCTCATTACCTGCTCCTGTGTACTAGTGTTTAGTTTGCCCTCACTTAGACTTTGTATTCTCTAATTATTATTATAAAATTATACAGTCCAGCATGACTCCATGGCCTAGAGGGTTAAAGCCCTGACTGTGTCCCAGATAAGCTCTGTTCAGCTACTGGCACAGAAGCTGGAGAGTACATGCAATGGAAGATGCGAGTGAGCAGCTGATACTAGCTCACCCATCCTTGTGGGGGGGGGGGGGCAACTCACCTAAACTCATCAGTGACAGACACTTGCAAAAGTACCTTTGCACCATCCTCAGCAAGGATCATAGCATGTCCACACTGCACAGGTGTGAGCGGCTTAGCTGGTATGTTGTGCACGGGTGTAGCTTGCATGCACCTCCTGAAAGCAGCAGTTGTGAAGCTAATAAACTGCTGAGGTGATGGGAATTGGACAGTTTACAGGACTGACAGACTGAGCCTTTCCCTAACACCTGGCTTTCATCACCACTGGAGAATGAATGGGCCACAAGGCAGTTATCCTAATGGAGGAAGGAATGTACCAGTTTAGTACAGGAAAGGAAAGCCATTGGCCAGGTTCTGTGAACCCAATGAAAGAAAATATGCTGCCTTGTCACATTATGTGCCCTAAATGGCCTGTAATGGTGTTAATACAGCTCACCAGTGCAAAGTAAAAAGGTTGTAATGTGCACAACTGTATATATGTATGTAAATAGGCACACACACAAATTAATTTATATAAACATGCATACATGGATTGGTGTTAGAGATGCGTAACATATACTGTAGTGGTAGGGTACAAGTTTCATGGTGAGTGGAAAGCCATATATCAATGTCCAGATTACAATAACAGTTTTATTGTATGTGCCATGCATCTCATTTGCGTACATAAGCTGCCTGACTAATGCATACAAATATATTTTCTGTACAATCATCTTACAGGTTAAGAGAGTTGGCCTTTGCCCTGCATTTTTCTGGCATATTATCCATATACATTCCTTTGTATCTCTCCTGCCCTAACATCATAATGTTTATTTCTCTAACTTACCTCTGCAATGTTAAACATACTGATTTTGGAATCATTCTGATAGTGATAACCATTTTTTGAGTATCACTCAAATCTTTGTGTATTAATGATTTTGTTTTCTTTTGTACAGTATCAACTTTATTCTAAAATGTGTTACTATATGCTTAACATAAGTTTTACAAGGCAACTCCTTTGGTATATCTATGCATCTTTTTGTCTATCTTTCAATCAGTACTAGCTGGCTAGCTATTTTGGAGGCTTAGTTCTTGTATACAGTCCGTATTATAAGATAAATACCCATTCCTGTCATCTTTCCGTGATAAACTATAAACATTGCTGCCTAAGTGATCCATTTTGTACTTTGCTACTACTTGAATAGTTATGAACATTTTCACTACCAAGGAATTACTGTTTTTTTTAATTCATGCAGTCATGATTGTTAGAATGTTCTGCTATAGATGTCATTAAAAGCAGGATAAGTAATAATGTTTATGTATTTGCAAGATGAGTCATAAATAATAAAAACATATTTTGTCTGTGATAAGAGAGAGAGAGAGAAGCTTTGAAGTAACATTCTCCCATTTCTGGTATGATCCAGCACCTTCAGCATGAAAACTGTAACTGTAGCAAACCTCAGTGCTTTCATGACATGTCACTGCAGTGTGCTGCATTTTTAATGTGATATGTTATCCCTAAGGGCATTTTCTGCAGCTGCAAAGTACAGGCCCAACATGTTTAAAGCCACTATAGACTGTCCCATTCTCTTGTGAACTTGTTAGGTAACCTTAAGATAATGAGATAAAAATCACTCTTTATTTTACTTTGCCTCAAGGCTTGGATGGCACAATTCATTGTTTTTGAGATGCAATGAATTCAAGGAAAACTATGAAGAGAAAACCAGTTCATCCAGACTCTGCAGGGATTATGCAACTGTTTGTTTAAAAAACATTTAAGAATAGACGGCTACAAGAAAAAAGTATTAGCTAACATGACCTATGCAACCTAATTCCTTTATTTTCTTTGTATGGAATTATTGACTTTCTTCTCAATTTGGAAAGCTCCAATACAAAATGGAACAATTTCACACAGTTACACACACACACACACACACACACACACACACACACACACACACACACGCACACGCACACGCACACACACATGCAGACAGAAACACTGCGCAATATACTTAATACTATATGAACAAAGAGCATCTCCAGAGTATATAATTAATCTAGTACACACATTCACTTTTTTATATCACAGCAGTTTATGTGCTCATTCCCCCCAAAATTGTTTCTGCTGAAGGTGACAATCTGCCAGTTTACTTTCATATCCTGCATGACTTTAGATAATCCACACAAAAATAAATACAGCCAACAAACTAAACACATGCAGTGATATGCTTAAGAAAATATGGAGCCTACGTTAATAGAAAATCAGATTCTTTGCAGTGTAGGATTTTTTTAAGTAAGTCCCCAGAGACATGTGTTACACCAATATACCAAAGGCAATAAAACAAAAAATAGTGCAAAGGACAAAACACAGCGTAAAATAAACCATAAATATATTTTATTGGTAAGCACTTTTGCACCAATTCAAATACGCTTCATCAGACCATTTTAACTTCAATCACTTTAAATAGAATACATAAACATGTCATTTCAGTTTAATGTTTCAGCCACTTGTAATACTATGCATGTGATATATTTGGCTATATGTAAAAAATGCACTTCTTTTTATGTTGGAAACTACCCATTCACTACGTGAGCGTACCAGGAAGCATTTGATTGCAATAAGAAATAAAGATCCTGATAGAAGTGCTTTAGCTAAACATGTTATTGAAAGAGGAGATGAACATGTATTTGGTTTTATGGTGATTGAAACACTGGAAAAGAATCCATGACTAGGTGATTTTAATAACCTATTAGAAAGATGTGAAGTCAGGTAGATCATAAGGCTACGTGCAGCTAGGTTTCCTGGATTAAATGGTAGTGTTCCACTCAAGCCACACTTGTAAGGTTACATGCAGCTAGGTTTCCTGGATTAAATGGTAGTGTTCCACTCAAGCCACACTTGCAAGCACGTCCACTTAGATAATTTCTTATGTATTTTTTATATGTTTTTAATTATTATGTTTTGTGCTTGTTGGTTTTATTTTTATTTTTTATACTTTATATAGCTACATATAGTCACACATTTTTTATACAAATAGTGATGCAAGTGTGCACTACTGCTGTTAATCATGAGTTTAAGCTAATTGGTCTGTTGGATGATTTAATTGTTAATACATTCTATTTAAAGTGATTGAAGTGTTTTTAAAATGGTCTGATGAAGCATCTTTGAATTGGTGTGGAAGCATTTACCAATAAAGTATATTTATGGTTTATTTTATGCTATGTTTCGTCCTTTGTACTATTTTTACGTTTTATTACCTTTGGGATTTTAGAAGTGCTACAGGACCTTCAGTCACAGTGGAATACCTTGTATCCTGTTACACTAATATACCACCTGACATGAGTTACTACTTTCTTAATCAGTAGCATAAACCAGTGCTATATCATGTGACATGCATCTGAATAGCCTGCATATTCTACCATTTATAAATATGGTTACAGGGATCAATATGGTTTGGACTTCATTGGCCTTGTTTTCTTTAGTTTTCACTTGTACACTATGATATAGTAATGATTATATTGGGTAATAGTCAACAAGAAGTTCTTATTACTTCTCCTAGATATTTTGGAAATCTGTTAAGTATTTGACAAGCTAAATTACTGATACTAAATGCAAAGCTACCAATATAGCAACAGTTTTTCATTCACCTCCTATGCAACTCCTACTTCAGAGTATCCAAAGCCAAACTAATTTTCTCTCCACAGTAACTACTTCACAGTCCCTGTACAATGATCTTTCTGCCTCCCAGCTCTATGACATTGCTAACCATAGTAACATTTTCTACATCAAATAAATTTCTGTCAAGTTAATCATAAAGCAATTACTTAAACTAAATACCAGTTCATGGGATAAGTTCAGCATTTTATACCCTGTCTTCCAAAAGATAGCTGTCTCTCACTTGGGCCATACTTTTGACTCACATTTTCAATCTCTCACTTATTACTGGCATAGTTCTTTCCTCTGTCAAAAATGCTAGTATTACCTCCTTACAAATTCTCCTCCCCAAAGGATTTCAGTGATTTCAGACCAATTTCCAATGTATGCTCTCTAGCAATATTTGAAAAAAACTTTACAATCAACTTGTTGACCATATAAATGCCTTTGGTTTCCTTTGTGACCAACACTGCTTCCATAATGACTTTATTACTATGACTGCCCCATATACAGCATTACTAACACAATTTACTGCCACGAGAATTTAGAACATATCTCTGTGGGACTATTCATAGATATGACAAGAGCCTTCAAAAATGTGAGTCACTCACTACTATTGAATAAATCACTAAAACATAACTTCAGCTCAAACACCATACAGTATTTCCAAAGGTATCTACAAGACAGAACCTTCCAGATATACAATGACAATTCCTGCCCAACCTAAAGTACCTCGAATATCTGCATAACTCAAGAATCTCTCCTAGGGCCATTGCTGTTCTCGGTTTTCATAAACTACCTCACTTATGAAATTCCGTAACTAGTTACTATATAATACACTGATGGTGGTGTTCTGCTACAGTCTAATAAAACACATTCTGCATTACAGCAAACTTTCCAAACTAATTTCTCCTCCCTTTGCAATTGGACTATAAGTAACAGGCTAATAATAAACCCAAATAAATCCAGTGTCAGGCTACATGGAACTTCTCATAAACTTGCTAAGCTCCCACAAATTATACTGAGAGACAACAGCATATTTAATGTCACTCAATAAAAATATGTAGGAGTATTTCTCAATCCTACCCTATCTTTCACATTAGACACAGACACAGTGGTCAGCAAGACAGTCACTCAAATGATGCTTTATTATAGAATCTCTCACCTTTCCTTCTCCTATGTTTGCAATTAGGCACTTGCACTGAAAAACTCCAGGTAGTAGAACCTTTTCAGATTTGTGCTACTAGCAATTAGCAGGACCTACACTGTGAGCTGGTGAAGGCCTGACAGTGGATGTAGTTGCAAAGTAGGCTATGATGGCTCTCATCATCATAATTTCAAATTATTTATGCTTGGTCATTGTCCTCCCTACCCTGTCTATGATACAACCAGTTTATAGCCTGTGAGCTAGCTAAGAGAATGGTATCACACTAGAAATACCATACTTTATAACAACCTTAGATGGAAAAGAAAATATTCTGTAAACTCAGTCTAGCAACTTGTAACAACCTTTCATTGAAATCAGATCACAAAACATAGTTAAATGGGTCCCTATTATTACGTCAAAAGATGAAATCATAGAACGGCATTTCAAATGGCATTTTATCAAACATGACGTTCGTCAAAATGTTCTGACTGAGATCACATTACGGTAGGGATCAGGAAATTTGCCCTTTCTGCACTATAGTGCAGTCTTGGAGTTGGTGTATATATTTAGTACTGGGGGGGGGGGATACAATGAACAGCTTTTCCGATGAAATGCCAATCGACAATGCGATCCTGCAATGATTTATACAGACCCAGTTAAATTATTCAAATTCGAACAGAAAGAGCACCTTCAACTAGAATGTGCATGTAAATGTTATCTGGATGCAGGATAACAAATACTGTTAACCTAGATGTGATATTGTATCCAGTTCAGTACTACTCAAGGTGACATCAGTACTAGTCAAGGTGAAGTTTAATCTCACACATACTAACATCTGCATAATGTTGATAAATATGTTTATCCATTTAATTTGTACAGTATGTAAATATGTGTGTAAGTATACATATATTCAATATCACTACTGTATATCATGTTATTAAGCAATGTTAACATACTAGTATATCACTTTGAACTCTTTATCCCTTTCCATTAATGTATTCTGTTTTTTAATCCTATGTACTTAATGTTTCTTCTGTTCACTGCTCATCTATGAGCTTGGGTCATGGCTGAAAAGGTATCAGTCCAGTTAGTAAATTTCAAAATGAATAAAAATGCTCAGAATAAGCCTACAAAGGTCAGATCTTTCAGGTCACCCATGTAAAAATACATTCATGCCTACTGCACCTTAGCATGTTACATAAAGAGTCAAACATGAAATGAGTCATATGACTTCTCTTCTGCATTTTTTAAACATAAATATGAGTATTATTCCAGTGAACTAATCAGGAGTAGTTGGTGCAACAGTTAAAGCTTCAAAGTATTTTGAAAACACTTGACACTGAAAAGTAATCCTTTCAATGAATGGAATAGCTTTGATAACTTATTTAAAATGCTTGGATAACTGGTATATCAATTAGTTTAGTGCTAACTTTCCATCTGTATGAGGTATGGATTGGACATTCATAACTTAGTTTTCCCTTATAGATTAATAGGACATTTCATTGATACCAAAATGACTGTAACAAAACTTGGTGACAGCAAACTGGCCAAGAGGAAAAACACACTAGTTGTGCAGGCCATCTGGTAGGGTTGCCTCATTTTGCACCATTGTGTATAAATCTACTATAAATAATCTCCACTAGGGTCACAGTGTCAGAAAACTAACATTCGTAATGAACAGTGATTAACAGTCATGACACTCTTTGTCAACATATCAAATGCCGTCAGACTAAATCTAGTTAATTCATAAGTATCCTTTGCCTTATTCCTTTCTTTCCATCACTCCATCAGTCACCATCTTTCTTCTTAGATGTAAATCATATGCCATCATAGAGATGTTGGAAAACCACTAGCAAAGGAATGGAAATGTCATGGCAATCAGTCAGTAGTAGATTAAGAGCACTATGGGACCAGGGCAATTTTTAAACCATGCTTTCCACAAACTTCTTTGAACCCTCCATAAATGTACATGTGATTTTTGGACTCACCTTCCTGATTGACTTAAATTTAGGCTTACCTACCAAACTGATTTCAGTCATATTTATTATTTAACAAATAGTTTGTTGTTTAATAAAGCAAACTTTGTTTGAGAGTGTTTTAAATTTTTAGTCTTTTGAACATTTTTCAGTGAGAAGTGAAGCACAATTTACTAACCAATAATTACAGATTTACCCATTCTAGAACATGTCAACCATAATGTTGTCAATTATAATCCACCAATGTCAGTACTCATCAGTAACAGTCAATTTGATTGTGTATACTTCACATGTCTGAATGTCCACAGTAAAATATTTCAAACTGTTTTATACAAATGCACGTCAGTCTTGAAAAGCTAGAATGATAGCTGTTTAACTTGATCATGGTAACAGGACCAGTTATTTTAATTCACAGACAGCTATCATGCCCAGCAAGTATACCCACATTACTGAGTGTGTGTACCTCTGGTGTCTGATTCTGAAAAAAACTATGGCCACAGTAATGTATTTCAAGTTTGTTTCACACAAAACCCATAGTATCCAAAGTCAAGTAATATAACTTACTTCTATCAAAAAACTTGTGGAGTAATTTTTGTTTAAAATGAGCAGGTGACAAAAAAGTTAGTTAATGCTCACTTAAAGTGAACAGATGACAAGAGGGTAAGACACTTTTATCCACAGAAAGCCCATCCCCAGTCAGCAGTTACAGTTTTGACTGCATACATCTCAATGATCTAATTATGATAAAAGTAATGACAGAAACAAATGTATCTCAGCTGATTCATAAAACATTTTGGGGAAACAAAGGTCCATAATAAGGGACAAGTGTTAGTTATAACTCTAATTCACTTAAGTTAATAGAAAGCACAGCTGTTTAAGTAAATTTACCATATTAGAAAATGTTTGAATGATCACTGATTCAATAGCCTAAGCTATACAGGTTATATATCCTGCATAAGATATAACAGCTGACCAAGTTTCAAAGTTTTAGGGCTCCTTCTCATGCACCCAAGCCATTAGGCAGCTTGAGCTGAGCTATCTAAAATGATAGGACTGGATGCCAAGCCTTCAGAGCATTCATGCCAACTGAAAGAGGGAGGCTGAATTCTGGAAAGACATAGTTAGAAGTAAAATATATGTAAATGCCCACAGCCTGGCAAAAACAGCAAACTAAAAATACAAATGAGGAAGGGAGGGAGTGGCTAACAGCAACAGTGATCATTCAAACATATTGTTATGGTACATTTGCTTACATTGTGCTATGTTTATTGTATTGATCATTGCTGCAATACTCTTAACTATATGGGTAGACTACTCTGCCTTACTACAATTGATACTTGGAAGGGGAAGGTCCAGGAGTCCCAGAAGAATGGTCCTAACAAAGCCTGATCTAGACCTAGAGAAGGAATCAAATTTGTGCTACTTTGTAAACGTATGTACAAAAGTCCAAGTTGCTACTTCTAGAATACTTCTAGAATCTAACCCTTTGCAAAAAGCCAAAGATGAAGCAAAGGCCCTGCTAAAGTGAATCTTGACCTTGCCTGGAATGGTTTTGCTATGTTGAAAATGCTAAAAGGTAATAGCTTGAGACAGCCATTTGGAAATAGTCTGTTTTGACACAAGTTGTCCCTTCTTACCTTCACAAGAAACAAACAACTAATAGGAAGATCTGAAACATTTTGTTCTGTCAAGATACAACCTGAGTTGTCTGTGGGCATCCAAAGTATGGAGCATCCTTTCCTTCTCATTTTTGGCTTCAGGAAAGAAAACAGGGAGATGGATATTTGGTTTAAAATAAACTTAGATACCACTTTGGGCAAGAAAGAATGATTATTTCTCAATGAAATCATGTCTCTGTGGAAAACAAGAGAGTTGATTCACCATAAGAGTTTGCAACTCAGATACTTTTTTCAGAGGTCAGCGCAATCAGTAAAATGATATCCCATGTTTAGAAACTCAAATTAGCCTGATAAGCTGGTTCAAATGGAGCAGGTGTTGGCTTCTGTAGCACAAAGTTAGGATCCCAGGAAAGATCTACCACTTTTCTTGGAAGTCTCTTATGCAAACCCCCTTGCAAAAACTATTTCACATGAGAATGCATTGAAAGAGGGGGATCTATGGGCAGACATGTTGAAATGGGTGACAAATAAATCTTGATAGAAGAGTAAGAAAGACCATAGGTTATTAACTCAAACAAATATTTTAAAATCAGAGAAGCACTAACCCTGAATGGGTGCTAGTTATGTTGTTGGCACCAACTAGAAAAACTTTTCAATTTACTAATATATGATTTTCCAATAGTAGGCTTTCTTGCCTCCAATTGTACCTGCTGCACATCTTTAGTAAACAGGTGCCAAAAGGAAATTAAGGCCTGATCATCCAGGCAATCAGTTGGAATTGACTATGGTCATGATGTACCAAACACCCCTATTTTTGTGTGAGCAGATCCATTCTTTGAGAGAGCTTGTGGTAACTGTCCTTGGTAATTTCCAAAAAAAAAAAAAAAAAAAAGAGAGAGAGAGAAAACTGGCCAAAAAGGAGTCACTACTGTGATCTTGGGGGATTCCTTCCGAACCTTCAGAAGTACCCTGGGTATCAGTAGAAATGGTAATAAAGGGTGGAAATGCATACAGGAACATTCCTGTCCAAGGAAAGGTGTCTGTCTTCCAGGCCTTCTTTCTGGGAGTCCTGGAGCATAATTTTTCCAGATGATTTTTCAGAGAGGAGTCAAAGATGTCTACTTGAGGACCCACAAACTCAAACCTTGAAAGATCCCCTGATGTTTTTTCTCTTTGTGAGATTCTGCCTTTATCCTGCTCAGCTTGTCTGTCTCACACTTTTGCTCTGATGGAATGTAGGATGCCTGTAGAGTGAGACTGTACTGTAAAGCTTTATCCCAAGATATCATGGCTAGTCTGCATAGGGATAAGACCTAATGCCTCCTCTAATGCCTCCTTACTTGTCTATGCACCACATGACAGTGGTGTTGTCTGTAACAACTTGAAGAGATCCAGGGGCCAGAGGTGATGCAGAGAGTTGAATGCCTTGACTAAAAAAAGCATTTCTTTTACATTACTTTGATTACATCTGTCCTTGTTGTCACAGATACCTTGCAATTGTGTCCATTTTGACACTGCTCCCCAAGCAAATTCCAAAGAATATGTGGTGACTGACTACTTTGGAGTGGGCAGCAGTGAAGGGGAGACCTGGATTTAGGGATATTTGCTTTCTCCACTAAGAGATTTCTCTTCTGACAATTCTCAGAACTGGAATTAGAAAAGATAAAGGAAGCTGGTGCTGGAACTAAAGAGACTTCAGATACTATTGTATCTTTTTCATGTCGAGTTTTGCCAAGGATATCGAGAATTATATATACCATGAGACCCAAAATCCTGAAGCATTCACTTGCAGAGATTGAAGTCTGAGTGGAAACTCCTTGAAACAGACTTAGATACAGATCTATTTTTTCCTGTGGAAGAAATGTTCTTTGAACTGAGGTGTGTAGCAGACACCCCAGGCACCCAGTCCTGTGTGATTCATTCCAAAAAGACTTTTGAATGCTCTCTTGGAGTCCCATCTTGTGTAAGAGATCTCTAGCCCAAGACTGAGACTCCTGATACTTTGAAAAAGACTCTGCAAAGATAAGCAATACTTTTAAGTATGGAAAAATGTGGATACCCCATAGCCTACAATAAACTATATCTGGAGCTATATAAATTGTGAACACTCCTGGTGCAGTGAATACTCCAAAGGGTAGGGCAAAGAACTGATAATGTAATCCAGACACACAAAAAAACTTAATAAATAGGGATGCAATGATAAACATTATTTAAATATAGTGTCACTAGAAAACCTAAATGTGAAATAAGGGTAACAGTTAGTGAAGTGATATAATTTTGAACTTGGGCACTATCATAGGTTCATAGGTGTTTACTAGGCTAACAACCACAAGGGCCTTTTTAAGCCTAGCCATGCATCACAAATCTCTGATGAGTTCTGATACCCCTGATAAGTGTAAGTATGGGCCTGAGAGATGAACCATTTACAGGTTATCTGTTTGCATCAGAGACATAGGTGCCAAACCAGGGCTGAATTTCCAGTTTCCCATCCAATTGTCCAAGTTGCACTTGAATTGGATTAAGGAGGAACTCTGCTTCACATGGATGGGAAGCCTGTTCCATAAATGGGGTAGTCTCTGGGATAAATACCTATCTCTCCAGCAGGTCCTATTTATATCACAGGCAAGGTTTAAGTCTTTAGAATGGGTAATTCTGGTACTGTGAATATGCTGGAGGTCTATCAGAGTGGGGTCTGACAATGCCCTGTATGCCAGACATAGATCTCCCCTCAAATCACAAATTGGTTAAGGAAATAAAGATCCAGAACTGGCCTTGAGGCATTTTCTTTCTTTGACACTAAAAGCATCCTTGAATAAAAATCTTTCCAAAATTGGGACGGAGGAACTGTCTCTGGTGGATGAGGAATTAAGCACTAAAAGGGAGGAATTTCCTCCCACTGTCAATGTAACCTTGGTGAATAATCTCCAGAACCCACTTGTCTGAAACTGTTACCAAAGAGAGAAGTGTAAAGTCAGACTTTGCGGAAAGAATAAGGGACTGCTGGGGGTTGGGGTCATGGTGTATTAAATAGTCATTCTGTTTTTTTTTTTTTTTTTTTTTTTACTGTTCTTTGTTTTAGGAGTTTCATGCTTCTTTTTGGAACCCACTTACCATTGCTTCTTAAATGTCTGTTTACCAGGGGCAGCTTGTGCTATAGGATGACAGGACTGCAGCCCCCCCCCCCCAAACACCTGTAGAAGAAAAGAATAAAGAAATAAAAAATGAAATACAAAAGTAAAAGAAAAAAAATCATGAGTCCCGGAACTCCACGCATGCGTGCTTGGAGTTCCTGGTACTCACAGAACAACAGATTGCTGCATTAGGCAGTCCGGATAGGAGAGAAAGGCATTTCTGCAGCCCCAGAAGTCTGTGTGGTAATGGCCACACAGAAAAGAAGTACACCGGACTGCATCACTCACAGGCTGGAGCCTGCAGCCTACTCTCGCAGAGCCGGGAAACCCCAGCCTACTCTCGGAGCCAACCAGCCATTTTGCACGGATGGGCTAAGGAAACCAGCTGCTGCAACTGGCGTGTGTGAAGCCATTAGCTGTGTGGGCTAAGCCACTGATTCTGCTGCGGATTATTCAGGGAAGGAGACCAGCTGTTGATTCTGCTATGGAGAAGAGGTGTGTGTGGAGTATTCAGGTAAGGACTGCAGGCTATGGAGAAGAGGGGTGTGTGTGTGTGTGTGTGTGTGTGTGTGTGTGTGTGTGTGTGTGTGTGTGTGTGTGTGTGTGTGTGTGTGTGTGTGTGTGTGTGTGTGTGTGTAATGCTCCAGTTGCTACATACTGGTGGCTAGAGAACACATGGTGGTGGGTAGAGAATATTCAGACTTGAACCCTGTACCTTGGGTGCAGGTGGCAAGGGCTTGAATTCCCTACCCACCACCATTTGTAAAAAGTTTGCAGATTTTTGCCTCATATTTGTTCTGTTCCTCATAAAATCTGTGGTTTCTGCATGTTTGTTTTAACTTGCAAAGTCAGTAGTGCAGTGGTGCACTGGTAGCATTGTTGCCTAACAGCTACAGGTTCTCTGGTTTGATTCTTGGCTGTGGAGTTTGCATGTCCTCCCATATTACAAAGATATGTGTCTGGAATGTTTGTCCCTGCTCTGCTGCAAATTGGCTTTTGTTCCAAGTCAGACTTTCCTGGTTAACAAATGTTAAATAAAAATAGCAGGCATTGGAATTTCAGACTTCATATTCTTCAGAAAATACATGGTAACACAAAACCTTTTATTCCAGCAATTTTCTAAGTTTATAACATGGATATTTGAAATTTGTCCCTATTTTTGGGACTGTATTCCCCCATTATTGGCTTCATCCAGGTTTTTTGTGCTAAGGTTGAGAGCTATGGTGAGAACTGAATTCACTGAATATGTTTGGGGGCTGTATTCCCCCATTGCTGGCTTTGTCCACGTGTTTTTTGCTATGAGGTTGAGAGCTATGGTGAGAACTGAATTCACTTAATGGTAGCCATTTAAGTTTCAGTCTTCCTCTCTTTCACAAAACAGCTGATTTGGCATAGTGGTATGTTGCTCTGTTTTGCACAAGGTCCCCTGGGTTCAAGACTTGGCAGTGAAATATATGGTGGTAACACGGCATTTTGTTCTAGCAACTTTCCAACATTATACAAGCAATGTTTAAAATGTGTCCCTGGGTTTTGGGCTTTTGCCCCCCCCCCAATAAATTCTGTCTTTTTCCAGATTTCTTGTGCTGCAAAGTTCAGAGATACAGCTGAGTGTTGAGTAGATTTTACAAGGAGCTGCGAGCTGCAGGGGGACAAAAGTTTAGTGCTGCTTATGCTGAGTCTGCTTGCATTGTTAATAGCACAACAGGTAGTGTACTTGCTTTTGATGCAGATGGGTGTGGATTCTACTCTCGCAGTAGGTGAATGCATTGCTGATACTGTACTGCCTTGTAAAGGGAGTGGATGCTGCAGTCCTTTTTGGTGACGATACCTAGTAACTATGAACCTGTTATCAGTTTGCCATCCATTCCCTATTGCGATATTACTAGCTTATCATTTTTTTAATGCAACATAGGCAATTTATTCCTCAAGGGCAACAGGCACTTTATTTGTAGATGAAACAATGACGTATAAAGTTGTTTGCTAGCAGCAACCTCTTCATTAGTTACAGATTGCTTTAATGTGGAGTTATTTATATGGCTTTTACTTCTTCAGAGAGGTGGACTGTAGAAGTTCGAGTGGACTTTTATGATGGAAATGTTCTGAATTGGGCAGTTTTGTCATTATTGGTGCATGCATTTTGTTTCATTGTTTACTAGAAAAATGTTCAAAACAATAAATTTAAAATGCCGTCTAACAACTGTACTGTATTGTAAAAGGTCAGGAAGGTGTATCAAAGAGCATGTGTATGTTTCACGTTCAAGGGGCCTATGGTTTGAAAAGACCCCAAAGTTAAATTTTATCTGCCACTGGCAAAATGTATTTTCTTTGAATGTGGGTTTCAATGCTGTTTCAATGACTGTGAGTTTCAAGATCAGAGAAGTTTTAATGCTAAGTCTATTTTCATTGTGAGACTGCATTGCTTTGTTTAACAAATATCTATTAGGGTTTGTGCTGTAAAATGCAAAATAAAACTTTCAAATGAAATCCAAATCATCACAGAAGTAAAGCAGTATGCACATTACAGTGTTTATGGTAAATGGGGCGAAATAACCAAGGAATGGGACATTGGAATGGCTGCAGGGGGGAGGTTCCATTTGACCATGCGTTTGTGAGGGGGGAAGGGCAGCAAACTCAGACAGCCCCGGCTGAACTATACCTCTCAACTGTCCAGATTTTTACAGAATGAATAGATTTTTGCTTCTTATTTTTGGTTTGTTCCTTATAAAAGTTGTGGTTTTCTGGCAAATCATTTAGGAATGAAGTCACTAAGTAATAACAGACATTGAGTTTCAGACGTCATAACCTTCAGAAAAATGCATGCTAAAGCAAGTCCTGTTATTCTATCAGCTGTCTTAAGTTTATACAAGAGCAATTTTTAGTACTGTTTGTATGCTCCCCCAATATATTTGGCCTTGTCCAGAGTTCCTGCATTAAGAAGTTGAGAGGTATGTGCAAATAAATCACTTTATAGAATTAGGAATACCCAAACCTCAACCGTCCCCAATTTTGCCTCAAAATGTTGCTCTCCCCCTAACAATCCCTCTGCAAAATGGCAATTTTGGAAGAAAACGTGGAGGCTTTACAATTATAAATAACTGTAATGATCAGAGTTATAGTTAGCTTTTATTTCAGAAATGCATGTAGATGCTCTTATTTTGTCAGCTGCTCAAGTTAGCAGTACTAATATTAAAAAGGTGTCCCTTCTTTGACAGGATCCCAGCTGTATTGTGTGGCAATTTTATATTTTTGCATCACATTTTTGGTCTGTTTTCCATAAAATTGTGGTTTTCTGACAAATTAGTGGCAAATCATTAAAGACTGAAGTTAGAAAATAATGGTAGACATTTGAGTTTCAGATTTCATACCCTTCAGAAAATTCATACTAATGCAAGACCTACTACTATTCTATTATCTTTCTAAGTTTATAAGAGCAATATTTAAAAATTGTCCTTATTTTTGGGCCTGTGTCCCACTTCTATGTATGGCTTTATCCAGATTTCTTGCTCTGAGATTGAGAGATATGACTGTCAGAGCCATCACTGTCAGCCAGAGACATTTCAAATTGTGACATACTTGTTGCACCCCACTCCCCAATTTTCGTGGCTCTGGATGTGTTCAAGCAAGGCAAGGAGCAGTTATGCAGTTAAGTGTGCAGAGTATTCCCCCATCCTAGGTAGACCACAAGTACAACCGTGGCTTTTCATCTGTTCTTGATTTTGCAGAATGTTCTGGCTTTCTGTCATATTTTTATACTGTTGATTTATGCTTCTTATTATTCAGAAAATGCATGCTGTCGCAGTGCCCTGTTGCTCTGTGTTTAAGTAGTAATGCTTTAATGACCATCAGGTAAGCTTGTCGGAGATTGTAAGATGCAAGTAAGCTTTATTAAGCATACTGTTAAGGAATTACCAACATTAAAAACTTTTTCGTTGTTGCCATGCAGAGAATATTTACATAACTAGATAATGTATAAGCCTTAGGTATTGAAATGCATATGACAGTATTTGTAATAAATGACAGGATTACAGTATTTACAGAAGCTCATTGCATTTGTTGGAGACTTGCAGTCATCTTTGTAGGCTTTACCCATAAACTAAACAGAATGCCAGTCTATCATGTGTGGTCCATAACTTGTGCAGTAATCCTTTAAGCAATTTATCTTGAGCTTGTTTCTTGTTTGCTGTTCATTTTTTACTTTGATCATGTCTTCCCCATGAAACAAGTAGATAGTTGTTGTCAGGCAGCAGGTCTTTTTTGGATAAGAAACATTTTTACAAATGGGGGTATCACAGAGATTGCTACTTTCAGCATGCCACTTGGTAATTTTATAAAGCTGAATATAAATTATAATTAGAATTGAAGTGCAAGGAGAAGTGGCTTGAGTTGAGGGATGCATGTTTTTTTATACTTGATTTTGACTGGCATTCCAGTAATGTATTTAAACAGTAATTTATTTTTTTATGCCTCACAACCTTTGTGTTTCCATCTAGATATTAAGTTGTCATGTAGCCAATGCATTGAAATATTTTTTTTCTTCTCTTTTTTTTTTCTCATTGGACTCAATGATGGTTTGGCACCCAGGGCAGCATATTTAATTAAAGTTCCAGTTGTTGTGGTTTTGAGCATAGCTCCACCCCTTTCTAGTTGGCCACACCCCTTCACATTGGCTCCAACCATTCAGCTGTCTCCTGCAGCCCCCCCCCCTTTAATTTGAAGTCACTAGCCACCACTGCCGTTTACCAGCATTTTTCTGAGAGTGTTTATTTTATTTTTGCCAAAACTGGATGAAGGGGTAAAGAATCCCTTGAATAATTTGGAAAAGTAGGACTGAAAAATCTAAGAGATTCCTTAAATCAATTTAACCCTCTCCTCACATTTTTGATAACCTCTGCAGCAGCGAGTCCAAAAAAAACTCTCTATCTATCCAAAGGAGAATTTAAAATGTCATTTTTACATCTTCTAGGAGGTTCTGAAAAAACAGCCAGGCAAACATCCTCAGTACAGCACAAGTGGCCATGGCCCTGGAATAAGCTTCTACAGAAACATATACACAATTTAAACAATTAGCTGTGACATGTGAAATGGAAGAAACTAAACCACTGAAAACATTTTTCCTCACAAGAAGGAACTGCAAACAAAACATTCCTCATACTTTCACAATTATACAAAATAAATTTTACCATATGACCCTGACAATTCAACATTTTGAAAAATCAAAGTTACAGATGTATACACTTGTTTACCATACTTATTCATTATTTTACTATCCTTGTCTGAAAGGGAAGAACTGGAATTAACTAAATGTTTAGCAGCAGTTGGATTAACTAAAGCTATAACTGCTGGACCAGGTTTTGGATGAGCGTATACAACCTTGTACAATCTTTCTAATTTTTCTTTTAGGGACAGCAGGCTAACTATCAAGTAAATTAGAGATGGTGACACACATATCCTCCAATGCTGATAACACCGTTGGGATGGAAGAAGGTTCTGGAACTTCCATTTGTAACAGTATTTTCTGAGGGACTGAGAAACCTTGGTGATCATACACCGAAAATGCTGGCTCATTCTGGAAATAGTCTCAGAGAAAGAGAATCCCTTACAGGTATAATCAGATACCATGGTCTCCTCTGAGTCCGAATAAGAAATATAAGAAGAAAACCCTGTAGCTGTCCTTTCATCTTCCTATCCAGATTCAGAATCTTGTGTCACTTCAGGAAAAGAGGAATCTATTGCTCCTTTTACCAGAAACCACCTTGTAAGAAGGATCAACAGCCTGAATTAGACCCTGTTTATAGCAGCAGCAGATTTCTCAGGGATCAGCTCAATATTCTGACTAAACAGGGAAGGAATCCCTGTTCCCTCTCCCAGAACTGGCAAGAGTGGCTCTCTCTTGCCAACTGAGGGGACCCCAGCAGTCGCAGAGGATGTGGCTAATACCCAGTCTATAGTGGCTGCAGATGCTATATCAGAGGGATGCAAGTGAAAAGATGAGTCATCTGAAGGACTAGCTTTGGTCACAGCAGAGTCACGCACCTGTGACTGAGGCAAATTGTTAGTCTGTTGTGGTGACAAAGGCTGTTTATTTAACTTTTTCTTTTGTGGCTGGAAATAGGATTGACCAGTTTGTTCCATGGTCAATCCAAAAATGGTACCTCTATCCTGTAGAAACTAAGAAGCACAAGCCAGTAAATGGTTTTAAAATGTTTTTAACTTTTAAACGGACATAAAAAAAGTGAACTTCCATTAAAAAGTACAGTTAAGTCTTATGACAGTACACTAAAACAAAAACAGCTAGAATAAAAACAAATTTCCTAATCAGGAATATAAATTTAAACAATAAATATTAAATGTGGAAGTTTTTTTTCCCCAAAGGGAACTTATCTGCCCAGCAATGGAACAGCACAAACTGACCTTTGATCCAAAAAAACCCATAGAGGAGCACGTTCTCTGGCAGCAGGAAAGCTCTGAAGGGCTTAGCACCCAAACCCATCTTTTTATACAGCCCAGCTCAAGCTCCCTAATGGTTTGGATGCATGGAAGATGCCCGTCAGCTTTGGAAGCTGACCAGCTGTTATATCTTTGTTCTTGGCAGGACATAACTCATATAGTTAAGGCTACTGCAGCAGTGACCAATATAATGAATGTCAGTAAGATTTGCATCAACATGCATTTCCTTAACAATTCAAAGATGCAAGCTAAAGTATTTTATGAGCAATAAGAAAACTCTGATGCCAAGTATTATTGACTGACTGTAGTCCTCAAAGTTTTATCAGAAAATAAAGCATTTTATGAAAGACAGAGGAAATAAATGCGGCAAAATCAGGGATGTTCTGCATGGTCAGGCAGAGTTGAGAAGTAGGATACTGACTTGCTTCATAAAAATCACATTAATCCTTCAAATCCAGAATAATGATAATGAACGACAACAGTAAGTCATTTGTATATATAGCAGCCATTGCACCTAGCAATTCTAGCTGCTTGTTAACAGAGCAACAGGTTTTGCATGAACATGCATTTTCTGAACAATTAAAAATATACAGCTCAAACATCTAGCACTGTTAACTAAATGCTTAAGGATTAACAAAAGAAGCAAATTTTTAAACCAGGAATAGGGTAAAAGTTTGAGGTAAAATCAGAGATACTTGAGAGGTTTAATACTGAATTGCTTCACAAAAATCATATTTGTCCTGCAAAGCCAGAATAAAGAGCATACAAAATCAGTTTGTCATTTTCATATAGAGAAAGACTCTGCTCCCAGCAATTATATCTGCTTTTTAACAGAATAACAGGTTTTGCATCAATATGCATTTTCTGAAAAATATGTAGTGTGAATCTTTAATGTCTAGGATAAGTGAACTTTAATTCTCAGTGATTTACCAAAAGATGAAATATTTTATGAAAGACAGGACAGGGGAAATATGAGGGAAGATGTGGGACAACTGGGAGTATGACACAACATCCTTCACAAAATTCACATTAGAACTGCAAAGCCAGAATAATATTCAAATGACAGCAGTCAGTCAATTATATATACAAACATCCACTGTGACCAAAAAAAGCTATGATGCTTCCAGGTACATATGAACTACCTGCAATGAAAGCAAATGAAAGTAAATACTCATATGGGTTGTCCGCTGAGCATAGTTACCTGTTCAGAAAATTTGGGACTTAAATGACAGACAGCCATTTGCAGTTTCATTTTGATGAACTTTTATAAAACATGACCCCCCCCCCCCACCACAATAAACAACTGCCTGAAGATTCACAGGCAACTATAGAAACACGTAACCAATCATTCCTCATAACGTGCCAAGCTCTTGGCCAATACACTCTTGCCTTTTTCAGTATTTCACCTCAGGCTCAAGGTAGTTTGCATTCTATGATGAAGGTTGCCATACTGGCATCACAGCCACCATACCTGCCCATCTTAATGACTATATCAAATGTACCAGGGTTTACTGTGAAGAGTAAGAAAACAGATACATTGCATATGTAAGTTTAGTCACACCATGACTGCAAGCCAGCCAAAAAATTTCCTGAACAAAACCTGTTCAGTATTAATCATTTTGGTGCATATTCCTATTCTGATTTGAGTGTCCTGTTTTGTTGATATCTTATTTCAGATTTGTTTTGTCTCTAACCTATGCCAAGCTTGTAAGGAAAGAAAAGAGAGACTTGTCTTAAACTTGCAGCTGTCTCCTACTATAAATAAATACATACATAAATAAGGTCTGTAAAATTGCAATTTAAAATTCGCAAGTTGCTTGGTATTATTTAACTTATAAGTTCCATTTTTCTGCAAAATACTGAGCAGTTGATATTGAGTCATCAGCTGGTCATGGGCCCCTTGAAGCTGAGGGCCTTGGGGGGCTGCCTTGATCATCCTTATTGTAACCTGCCACTGCTGTCAGTCCTGCATGTTTAAAGTATTGCATTGGTGTAACTAAGTGCATTAACTACTGAAATGAGAACCCTCAATAGTTTTGAATTAGAAGACCTGTTAAAACACAACATTTTAACACAATGCACTTTCGGAAGGATATGAAGTATATGAAGAATGCTGATTATCTTAATACAACAGTATGTGTTAATTGTAACATGCTACATTGTTTAATATGGGGAACAATGACCCTGCAGAGTGCTCCTGTAGAAATTACATGGCATGAGACATTTCTAAATTTATAACATCAGGGAAATAGGACACTGGGATAGAGGTTTAGGCAATTAAAGAGAATAAAATAATGATATTAATACAAATACTAAAGCAGGCCATGAAGTTAAAAAAATCATACAGTAAGAAAAAAGGTTATATAGTATGGCCAGGTATGCAACACAAACTATAATAACTCATGTTTGAAAATTACTTCTAAAAAGTGCAAAACTGAAAAAAAATGCCCACATAAGAAAAAAAACTCAAAACATCAATAGCTGAGTAAAGTTTAGACATAACTAATACTGATGATGGGTCACACAAAGAAGAACATGGTGTAGATGTGTGTCAGACATCAATGAAAACAAGGGTGACAGCAGAGTTATACAAGAGTATATATAAAGAATGTTGATCATCTTAATACAACAGTATTTCTACAAGAACACTCTACAGAGTCATTATTTTTTTCAACTATAGCTAATCTCCAAGAATTGGATCCTGTGATAGAACCTGATGACTGTCACTTAAGTAGTAATACACCCTTAACTGTGTTACTTTGCTGTTGTTCAGTAGGGTAGTTTGATTAGTTTAACTTTTCTGTGCATATATATGTTCGTAGGATTATAGATTCATGGATACTTACTAGGCGTTTGATCTGTAAGGATCTTAAGAAGCCTAGTCCCATGGAAACTCACAGCACAAAAACTGTAGAAAACAAAAAACAAGTCCAAGCAACTGTAGAGTCATTACTTCTGATGAAGTTTGCAAAGACTGCAAACGAAAAGCGCTTTAAGTATTTATTAAATCATAGTGTCGACTCTACAGTTGCTTGGACTTGTTTTTTGTTGTCTATATTCCCATGCTAGGTTTTAGTCCTTGTGTTTTTTGTATGATTTACCCAGAGGTGGGCAGAGCTAAGATATGTTGGGACATTTACTTGTTGCCCATATCCATGAGGGTCAGGGTTCTAAGCCTGGCCTGAATTTGCAGTTCCCCATCCAGCTATCCAAATTACAACTGAACAAAGTAAAAAAGCACATTGCTTTATGTGGAGTGGAAGACAGTACTCTGTGACACACACCTATCCCTCCAAAGGTCCATTTTATGTTGCAAAAAAGACTGAGATCCCTTGAGTGGGTGTTTGTGCAACCATTTGACTTGTGAGTGTGTAATAGGTCAGAAAGGCTGGGGTCTGTGAAGCCTGTGCATGCATGGTAGGTGTCACCTCTTATCAGCATGAATGACACCATGAAGAAGAACAAAGCTTTGAGATGGTCTGCATAGTTTTTATGATTTAGACTCTTCATTTTCTAGTGAGAAAGCGCTGCATTCTTTCCAGTTGTTACAAGTGTTTGAACAGGTACATAGCAAAAGTGGCATTATATTCAATGATCTACTTAATGAGAGTTGAGTACAGTGCAATAATTGCATCCTTTGGTCTGGATGACATACCTTTAGATATAAGCTGTGCAATGAAAAAGGAATTCCTTACAGTAGTGGATACATAGATTCCTCAATCCCTGACTCCTGGATCAACATTCAGAGTGATATCGTTAATGTGACAGTTACAAGGGAAATCATACTTGCTGAAGGATACTAATATACATTTCTTGGCAAGTATTTTTCGTCCATGTCTCAGACATCAGCTATTTGTTTGAGAAAAGTCTTCTTGTCCTCAGGGAGTTAATGATGGTACGAGGTTCACAGTCATCTTCAAACTTGATCAGCCATAAACTCTTAACATTTGCTTTGACTTCAGCGAAGTAAATGATAAGGAGTATCACAAGGACTGATCTCTGGGAGTACACCACTTCTGATTTTTTGTTGGGCGCAGAGCTCCCCACCCTAATTTCCTGGGTTGTATTTGTCAGTAAATTTGCTGTTCATTGAGTAACATATGGATTTACTTTTAGATGGGTGAGTTTATGTATGATACATGAGTATGGGGTGGTGTAGAATGCCTTTGTGAGGTCTAGATATGTGGTGTGTACTGCTTTGCCCTTATCCATTGCTTCACTAAATTCTTTGAAGAAGTCATCCAGGTGAAGTAGGCAAGATCTGCCCTTGACAAATCAGAACAATTCCAAACTGGCATGGGTCAAAAATTTGTAGGTTACTATGCCCTTATTTATAAAACCCATAATGATCCTTTCCATAGCCGTACAGATGAGCCTGGCCAGTCTTGTGGCTCTATAATTACCTGAGTCCATTAATGCCCCATGGCTGTCCTGCATTCATTCAGCACAAAGCCTGTTTGGGAGATGATATTGAATTGCCTCTACAGGGGTCTGACAAGTCCTATTGTAGGCTGGCCAGTAGGCAGCCTGTTATGTAATCCAGTCTCATGAAAATAGTGTTGTTGGTGTTGGATAGTGTCTTTAGAATGTATTCTTGGAAGAATTGAGAGGAAGATGTAGGTGCAGGTATGTGTTTTGGGAATATAGGAGGGGTCAGCAGGTATAATTTGAGATAAACATGCCCACAGTTTGATTGGTTATGTCCTCAGAGTCAGAGTATGTAATTTGTTTCTTTTTGTATTAGTGCTGAGCAGTGCTGAAAACCATTTCTAATGTTTCTAACATAGGTAAAGAAGGCTTTGTGGTTATTTTTCAGCTAGGTGGTTGAGAATTCACTGAGAGTAAACTCAATGAGATTCAACTGCATTGCAGATCGGAAGTATATCTTTGGCATAGAGGTTTAGAGCAGATAATGAAGGTTTAAATGCATTGTTTGATCATAACAGATATTGTATTTATGTAAGTCAGAGCTGGGTTAATACTTGTCAGTAGGAGAAGAGAAAAAGAGACAGTTAAAGAACTAGTAGTATATATTTCTGTTATTAAATTGGGGAGTGGTTTTAGGGCAGATGTTTTCTGATTATGTGCTTGTAGTCAGAAAGGCTAAGAGGATGAAAAAGCAAGAAGTATAAATGCAAAATGAAGAGATATGGAGTCATTTAACAAGGCAGGTATTAAGAAAAGGGGGGATAAGAAGGGGTTACATATGCTTCATTAAAACTGGAAATCTATAATAACACCTTATCACATGCAGACATAAAAATGTCAGGTTTTCTACTTGCTTCAACAAAACTACATTAACCCATATATGTGGAATAAAGTGCCTTATCATGTATGCATTTCTAAGAATCTGAGATTATTTAAAAAATCTAGACTGGCTGATCCATGCTTAAAGGAGTCAGGATTTGTTAAATTCCTTCAGGCCTGTACACTGACTAAAGAACTTACGGATTTATCAGTTTTCCACGTTTTAGCCATTCTCTATGTTTTGTAATTCACTTCGTGCATTTTGGGCAGTCATGACTACAAGGGACCTTTATATATCATTGTTATTTTCTTGCTGTGGGTATTTATGTTCTCTGCATAAAAGTAAAAATGTAAATGCATAAATATAGAAATTAAATAGGGTCTAAATACCATTGTCTGTAGTTCAGCTAGTCATTCTGTGTCTCTGTGTAATTCATGGCCAATAATTACACCTAGTTCCATGTAACACAACATGTATTCGTTTTGCAACTTGTTTCACCAGTCCAGAACACTACTGTTCCAAAGTATTCTGTACAACTTGTTTTGACTTCCTCAGTATTGTACATATTGCACAACACTGAATGTAACTAGATAATTACTTCAGGGCTGTTTCTGAAAGTATTTTAAAAAATTAATGAAAGGATGGATGGATGGATGGATGGATGGATGGATGGATGGATGGATGGATGGATGGATGGAAGTATGACTTAATTTAGTTACTTAAAATACCTTCATAAGGCAATACACTGAGCAGGTCACTTATTTACATTCAAGCTCCAGGACTATCACTATAAACATGTGCTTCTCACCAGTGAGTATAGCCTTCCTAATAAAACACTGCATTTCTTAAAGTAGCTTGCAAATACCCAGAGTGTGTCTCAGTCATAATCCAAGGTGTCACCACTTAAGTTATTTATTATTTATTTATTTGACATTTGTTAACCAGGTTAGTCTGATTGCGCAAAAAAAATCCCTTTTTCAGCAGAGACCAAGGAGAAATGCTCCAAAACATATACAGTAAGAAAGTACAAAATACAAATAACAGAACTTCACTCATTACATCTGAGTGACACCTCCAGGTGCATCTACAGTTAACTCCCACTGACGCCTCCAGGCATCAAATCCTGCTCGTTCACATATGCATCAACAATCCCAAAATATGCCATGTACAAGGTTCTAAAAGATCTCCTCTCAAAGCCTACACAATGGCAAACTTAACTGCACCAATATTTACACATTTGTTGGTTTGGAGAGTTCCCATGTGAGTGGATACAAATAAGTTAATAACAATGATACATAATCAACAGTTAAATCAAGGATAGTAGCATTAGTATGAAGAAAGATTAAGAGGGGTGGGAAATTCTTGGTTTGGGGTAGAGCAAGGACAGAGCTGTGTTTTTAGCGTGTGTTTAAATTTGGTTATAGTAGTACTAGATGTCATATTAACAGGTAAGAGAATTCCAGATTGTGGCAATATAATGAGAGTAGGTAGATTCACCAGCACCATTGTGTGCTGCTGAAATCAGTAAGAGGGGCTTGTTGTTAGAACACAGCATTCTACTACAGGAATAAGGCTCTAATAGGCCTTGTAGTGATGGAGTTTTTGCAGACTGATAAAAAAAATTTGTAAGCCATGTTAAGCTGGGGCAGATGTAAAAGTTGGGGAAGTTCTAACCAGTTTAATTTTTTTAGAGCAGAGCAGTGATGAGGTTTGAAAGTAGTGTGTGCTGCATACCTAGCTATTTTATTATAACAGGATTCTAGTTTTGCCAGTTCAGTTTTCCTGAAGTTAATAAGGATAGGTGATGCATAAAGAAGAGTTAAGGTCAAATGAGTTTGGGCAATAGCTATTCTTGTGTTTTTTGTGAGATACAGCTTGTTCCTATATAGTGTACCTCATTTTTTGTGGACTTTTTTAATAGATTGAGAGATGTGGATGTCAAATCTCATATTGGTGTCTATTTCCACACCCAATAGTTTGGTGTGTGGCGAGGGAAAGATAGTGGTGTTTTTGTGGAAACAATGTAAAAAGATCCTGTGGATATAGTCAGTTTATTGGGATGGAATAGCATGAGTTTTGTCTTATTCGGGTTTAAAATTAAATGAGAGTTTGTTAGCCAGTTCTCTATTTTGAGAAAGAATGACTGAGTGCTTGTAGCTCTTGAAGGGTATTGGCAATACATATTACTGTGGAATCATCAGCATATTGGATAATTGTGGCAGAAGGGGCTGCAGTATAGAGATTGTTTATAAATATGGAGAAGAGTAGTGGGCCAAGAATAGACCCTTGGGGAACTCCTATAGTGACTGGAAGTAGGGGAGATAGACTTTGGTGCCAACATACTGCTTGTTTTCTTCCAGTGAAGTAGCTCTGGAACCAAGAGTAGAATGTGATAAGGCCATGTCAGAGAGGGCATGTAGGAGTTTCTTTGATCCACCATATAAAAAGCTTTTAATAAGTCTAAAAAGATGGAGGAAGCATGCTTACCATCATTCCTGTGGTTGTTAACTGTGTTTGTAAATGACAAAAGTGCAGTGGTGGTGCTGTGGTGTGAGCAGAAGCCGTTTTGTGTTTTGTTTAACAATTTGTTTGCAACTAGGTGGTCCATGATTTGCTTATGAACAGTTTTTTCCAGTATTTTAGATAGTGGGGACATAATTGAGATAGGGTAGTAGTTAGACAATTCAGTAGAATTGCCACCTTTGTGAAGTGGAGTGATGTATGAAGTCTTCCAGATGGTGGGAATATATTGTTCTGAAATAGATCTGTTTATTAGAATGGAGAGAAGCTATGCAATTACTTCAGCAGATAGTTTTAGGAGCTCAGGTGGTAAGTGGTCAGTAGCTAGAGAAGTGGGCTTTAGTTTCTTAAGAATTTTTATAATACTGCTAATTGACGTTGGTTGAAGAGAGAAACTGTATTTGTTTTGTTGGGGTGTAAACATTTTTGAGGTGACAGTAGGGGGCTGGCTATTAGACAGATGTAGAACAATTTCTGTGAAGTAGGTGTTAAACTGTGTAGCTATACAATCAGAGCTGTCTTTTGTAGTGGGAGGGGGTGTACCAGCTTTTCCAGGTTGGAGAATGTTGTTAATTGCAGTCCGAATTTCTTTTTTGGGAGGGGGGGGTTGTGGTTTTTAGATTGCATTTTAGAGAAATAGTCTATTTTATCCTGTTTTATTTGTTTTTTTAGCTCTGTTTCTTAGTTCACAGTAAGATTGACTTGTAACTTGGTATTTTGTTTTTTTTTGGGGGGGGGGGTTGCCAGTGTACCCAAGCTTTATCTTTTGCTTTTAGCAGCAACCTGGTTTCTTTACTTAACCATGGAGCAAAGTTTGATTTAACTCTAATGGTCCTGGGAGGGGCTTGTTCATCTAGGATAAGTAAGTAGCTGCTTGTGAAGTAATTAGTGGCATCATATAGGGGACCAGTTGCAGTTTGTAGGAATATAAAGGAAGTGATCAAGATTGATTTTTTTTGTTTCTTATCTGCTGATATAGTGTTAGTTGGGTGGAGTTAAGCTGTTGTTTTAGTAGGTATGTTGGGAGATGGTCACTAAGACTATCCGGGAGACAGCCTGAATGAGAAGAGTGGTCAGGTCTATTTGTGAGTATCCAGTCTAGAATGGAGTGTTTATGTGGGATTGTGGTTAAGTTGGGCAAATCCATGAAGGTTTATGTAATTAGTGGGTTTTAGCAATTATAACTTGTCTAATCTATGTTAAGATCACCTAATATAATTGTTTCCTGTGGTAGTGCATTAGAAATTAAATCTAGGATATTTCCAAGGTAGTTATATTGCCTCCTGGTGGAATATAGATGCCAATTATGTTAATATGTTTTTTAAATTTATGGTAAGTTTGCAAAATAGTGTTTTAGCTTTACTGAAGTTAAGGGTAGTTAGATCTAAGGCTATTATAGAAAGATGAGTTTTATAGAATATTGCTATGCCTCCACATTTTTTGCCATTCTATCCTGATGAATAATGCTGTATCCTGGTGGGAAATTTTCATTATGTGTGATATGGGGTTTCAACCAGGTTTCTGTAATCATTAACATATCAAAGGTCTATAGAGAAATGTTAGCATGCAGGTCTTGGATTTTACTAGTGATAATTCTAATATTCAAGTATAACAGAAGTAAATCATCTTTATTTATTTGGGGAATGATTGTTGGTTGTGTGTTGTTTCCAGTAAGGTAGGTGTTTGAGTTTAGATTTGTGGTGGTGCATGGGTTTGGTTGTATATCACCACTTAGTGGTAGTTTGTTTACCAGGTTTGCAACATTCTTTGAGTAAACTAGTAAATGTTTATTAAATTTTATTGATGGTTTTGTAATGTTGGGGTGTTGAATTATGGAGTAATGCATGTAATGTATGGTTGTAGTGTTGATGAGCGAGGAAGCAATGTTAATGTTGTAGTTTAGATGCAGAAGGACTGGAGGTGAGATAGTCTGGGAGTGATGCATGTAATATGTTTTGGTAAGAAGTGATTTGAGCAATGGATATTAGTGTTATTAGAAGGGTAACTTGACTACCAGTTAGCCTCTTGTTGTATATAAGAGCTTGAGGGAAAGAGGTATTTGAGTTTATGTTTGCTGTGTTATATATTGTATGGATAATTGAGGAGATGTAAAACAGGGGAGGTTATGAAATAAGTAAAGCTATGTCCAAATATGTACTGAGTGGTGATTGGATAATTCTCAAGAAGGTGTGGCTAGTGAAGTGTACACTACAGGAAATGGGGGTGGGTATGAATAAGGGTAGGGTAGAGAGCAGAGTGAGCCTAGTACGTAACTAATATATGACCCTATGCATTTTCCACAAGCTATAAGATGGAATTGAGCCTAGACCATCACCACTATATACTATCATTTCACCTACTATTCATATTTTCTGTAAACCAAAACATCTGTCTTACAAAGATTGTTTCTTTAGACAAACTAACAAATGACACACTGTAACTTCTTGTTTCCTTCTATGGATTTAACTACATACATACATATACATACATACAAATATTTCAAGCATCGGCATTAATGCCCTTCTAGCTTGCCAATGCACCAAAACACTTGTTCCCATAATAAGTGCCCAGGCTGTTCTTAAAAATATATAAACTAGTACTTGCTTTAATGTAATTTGGTACTCTGTTCAATGCATCAGCTACTCTGTCAGAGAACCAGTTAACACACTTCTCATTCATATAGAGTCCTCTACATGGGTTGTCTGACAATCTTCTAGTACTTTTTGATAACCCCAAATATTCCCAGATGTAGTTGTCTCTAAATGCCCTATATACCCAAATAAGATCTCCTCTTAGATATTTATAAGATGCACTGTACAAGTTCAGATATTTTAGTCTTTCATAATACCTTAATTTTTCACATCCATGGATGTTCTTGGTATATTTCCACTGTACTCTTTCCAGTTTACTCATGCTTGTTTTGTTATAGGGTTTCCATATTGTCATTCCATACTCAAGTTTGGGTCTAATGTAACTGTCACATTGTCAGCACAGCTATCTGCAATTTTGTAAATAATTATATGTCATTTGAGAATATTAATATGATTTATATAGAAGTCTGACAGAAGGACATACTGATATCACAGCTATCTGGAATTTTTCAAATAGTCAATATGTCATTTGTGAATATCAGCAGGATGCAATTGCTTGTGTTACCACTATATTAGTACCGTATGTCCTGTTGCATAGACATGTGTGCTGAAGAGATATTTTTATACACTGTTGTAATTGTTTAGATGTATGTATTTTAACAGGAGATTAGCTTATAAAACTTAAGAATAGTTGAGATTGAAGCACTTTATTGACTGGCCATAAACAAGGGATGTTATCTTTCAGGTTCAGTCAACAGGAGACAGGATGTCTACACTATGGGACCCTGTGTTGTTTTGTAAGTGTTTTATTGTTTTATGCCTTCTAGCAGTTGCAAACATCTGAAGGCTATATATTTTCACAGAGAGATGTTAAATGCTATCAGCTGCAGTGGGGTTTAGCCTGGGATCTGAAGTTAGGTGACAAAAAGTGATGTCATGTTGCAAGTATCCCAGCAGTAATATTTGATATTAATTTACAAACTCTCTGAGGAAGAGAACAGTACATTTTATAATTTCTCTTTGACCTAACAAGAACATCCACTCCCCACCTCTGCACTTGCCTTACTGTAAGTAAGTTAACTAGGGTACAGTAATTTCTTTTAGATATAGTTAGGAATCCAGTAAAGATTAGTTTAAATGTTTTCTGTATTTACTTGAGACTGGCCTGCAATGTTCTTTTAAGTATTTCCTGTGATTTTGAACTCTGAAGGCACTGTGAATACATATTTAGTATTGTGTTATTATTTTATTATTTAGTATTACATATATTTAAACCTTTCAATTGTGGCTGGTCTGTTTAGAGATATTTAAACTCTTAGAGTACTTGCATATCTATTTGGTGACACTGTACAGGCCACTCCTAATAGCCTGGCCCTTGGTCAAATTACCATTTGAATTAATAGTAACATTACACAGTAAGATTGGACACCCTTTGCTAAGGGCCTTAAAGCAGCTGATAAGGAGCTAGCTGATGGCAATGAAAACTACCATATAGTCTGGGCAGAAGGGGGCATGTATAGTAAATCTGTGCCAGCCTTTCCCAGGTGTATGTTTGTGTAGAAATCAAATCTCAAAGTGTGTGTGTGTGTCAGCTTCTTGGACATGGACACAAAGCACTGGTTGGACAGAGAGGGTGCTGGAGGTCTTAGCTTGGCCACTCAGCTGAGATCTCAACTGTATAGCTGTGCCAGTGGGGAGTCTTACTGGAGATCTGGAGAAACCGGGAGAAACCAGACCCAGACTGACTGCAATCTCTGTGTAATTTTAAGGGAAATTCCACTTTACTGTGTGTGTAGTTGTCATCCTTCCAGTGTGTACATTCCCCACTGTTGCCAGTGATGAGGATTGAGGCTCCTTGATTACTGGACCAGTGTTGGGGCGTCACAGTAACTAACAAACCATGACTTTGTCATTTTAGATTTCCTAGACTTTATAAATCTTTTTATACAACCTATAGTTCTATAACTATCATTAACCAATTGGTTGATGTGATTAAAAAAACTCATAGTTGGGTCTACCTATATCCAGGTCCTTAAATGAGTCTACAGTTTCAATCACTGTATGCTGCATTAAATTCTCACCTTTCAGTTTATGACTCCCAAATCTCATATGTTTAGTTTTTGATGTATTTATCAGCATATTATTCACCTGTGCCCAAATGGTCAATTTAGTCATGTTATTTTGCAGACATGCCTTATCTGTAAGACATGTAATCAGTTTACTCAATTTCAGGTCGTCTGCACATAGACTGTAGAATACCTCACATGAAAACGTTAGGTCTGAAAGATACAATCTAAACAAGTTAGGGCCTAGGACAGAGCCTTGTGGGACACCCTGATTGTAACCTAGAATTTCACCTGTCCAGTTGCTGTATGATACTTGCCATGTCCTATTTCTAAGCCATGCATCTGTCCATCTTGTCAAGAATACATCAATACCTAGTTGTTCTAATTTATTGATCAATGTTTTGTGTATGACCCTGTCTCCCTGGATATCATTTGTATTGTGATTTAATTTCTTATTAAGTGTCAGACTGGTTATCTTCTCTGCTAAATGAACATGACTCTATTGTAACATGCAAAACTTCAATTTTTTTTTCATAACAGGACATGCCCTGGTCTTTTACAGTTTCAGGTTCACACAGCTTTTCTCTCACTCACACACACACACACACACACACACACACACACACACACACACACACACACACACACACACACACACACACACCCACGCACCCACACACACACACACACACACACACACACACACACACACACACACACACACACACACACACACGCTGTATCTGAGGTATAAAGTCATGCTAAACATCTAAGATGCACATTTTCTTCCACATTGGCATTTTTCATGTATCTTTTTTAGCTAATTGGAAATAAATGATGTACTTCCCTTTCTAGGCAGTAGATATTTAAGTACAGTATTTAACACTGATGACTTGATATCTCTTATCAAAAGCCTCTTACCTGCCAGAAGGTTTGAGCAATTGCAAAACCTATGTTGGTTCAACAAAATGTATTCCATCATGTCTGTGTTCATTGTCTTTTTATCTGTCAGTTGACCATTACAGCATTTCTTAGTTTTTTTCTGCCAACTCTAACTATTTGATTTATACAATAGCAGCAGTCAGTAGAGACAGGAGATATACACTTGATATGGAGATACTGATAACAGATGGCCCGATATAGCTGTGCCATTCACCTTGCATGCCCACAGTGATGAATTTACTTTATTGCCTTATTTTTTTTCACAAGGCCCGATGGGGTGGGATGGTGTATGAAGAATTATTATTGCTCCCTTATAATAATTTGTTACCTGTGTATGAAATGAAAATCTACACTATGTACATCAGCCATGTTTGCAACTTTCACAAACGGTGAAATGTGCTGTTTTAAAATGAGGTAAATGCAGGGGAAATTCTCCTATCCCCAGCACTGATTTTTCAGTGTGTTTGATATTCTAGGTAAGGGAATACATAGGCAAACGCACTTGTCTTTGGGGACCTGAGTAGCTTTGTTTCCTGTGTAGTAAGTGAATTTGAATTTCACTTCAGGATCATTTCATCAAGTGAAATGAAATTCAAGCTCATGACATTTGCAATCCTGTTATGGGACCACAGTAAAGCTGTTGAAATATACAAGACAGGGATCACTTTACACATCCATACTGCAGCAGGGAAAAGCCAAAGGTCCAGCTACTAGGAAGGTATTTTTGTGAAGAGATAGGCTAATATTCATAGAAATTCCCTAAACAAGTATACAGCAGTTGTGTAGGAAATCCCAGTATTGCTGCTCAGTTAAGGCTAAATACATAGACATTTCCTAAGGATACCACTGCTGAACAAATTCCTATGCTCAACTCAGATATAACAAGTAATTGTGCAAAACCAAAGAAGCTGCAGCACTTACAGCAGACCTTATGGCATGTAAGTACAATGATAGCAACTACCAGAACAACATCAGACATGGTCACAGGCCATGAACACTTGGGGCATCATAGCTACAATGTTGATAACTGGAGAGAGAGATAAGCAAAAGATGCTACCATAGGTTCGTAGGTTCATAGGTTCATAGGAGGTTACTAGGCTACTGGCCCTAGGGCCTTTACAAGCCTAGCCATGTTATAACCGTATTCTCTAACTGACCTTGGTTAGATGGTCATGGTGCCACCCCCAGGGGGAATTTATGGTCCCCCATCCAGTTGTCTACGTTAAACTTGAATAGAGTCATTGAGTAGATCTGCTTCACGTGAACTGGGAGTTTATTCCAGAGGAGAGGCAATCTCCGGGAGATATATCTGTCTCTCCAGCATTTTCTGTTAATGTCACAGGCTAGGTTGAGATTCCTGGACTGAGTGACTCCTGTCCCATTTTATTTGTGGATGTGCAGCATTTCCATTAGGTTGGGTCAGAGACTGCTCTGTAGGCCAGGCAAAAGTCGCCTTTCAACAGGATGTAGGATACAAAGTACAGTGGCAGTAGAGAGCTGCCATGGGAAGTAAAACAAAATGCAACCAAATGCCAATGTACTGCAGTGACATCATACATTAGTCTGGGGTGACCAAGTGAAAAATGGTACAACTATTAGCTTAAAATAGGTGGAAAAAGTTGAGTATAGGATAGCAGAAAAAGGTGAAGAGCAAGCAGACAAGCACACAAGGAAACACACTGAGTGCAAGATAGATGGTGTGAAGGTAGGGTATGTTTAATTTTTTGTGGGGATAGAGTCCCCTTTTCCTTATGAAGGGAGAATGGATGAGAGGTAAGGCAGGCAAAGACAAACTATGGATGGAAAAAAGGAGTAGGTTAGCTTGCAACGGCTAACAGATGAAAATAAAACAGCACAGACAAGTAGGAGTAGATGTCTGTACACAAGACTGGATTGACAATCGATGGCACATCAATAAAGAGTATGCACAGACAGTAATTGCAATGGCTGCACTATGCACATGCTATGAGCCATGATATAGTAGGATAGGGGTAATCCAGGTAGGAGACAGAGTGGGGAGCTGGTTACTATGAAGTGCCAGAGAAACTCAGAAGTCAAAATAATGAGAGTCATCACCAGCTGATGCCTCCTGGGAAGTGATGTCACATGTTGGGTCTTCTTCTGGTTGACTGATTGAAAGGATCTCCTGCTCCAACAAATCCGCTATCTGCTAGAGAAAACCTTCAGTGCTGTCAGAACACTGGGTCACTTTACAGTCCACTTCCTCTGTAACCACTACTTCAGTTGCAGTTGATTCATGGAGTGAAGGTACATGGCCACTCACTTGAGAGGGTTCTTTACCTCTCACCAGAAGGGCAGCCACATCTCCAGATTTTGATTCACTTACTAGCCAAGAAAGAGATAATGATCAGTGGATGAGCTGGGAACTCATCATCCTTTGCATTAGGTGTACCTGCATGGTGAATTTAGAATGGGAAAGTCACCACAAGTGTCATATGCCATTGAAATACAGTGAACTTTAAAATCCACTTTAACTCCATATACTGTGCCTTGCCATGAGTCTTTCTTCATTCTGTGACACCCCCAACTCTTAAGATGTATCTTTTTCCAAGCTGGATGGTAAAAGAGCCCATAGTATAGCTACAAAAGTTGTACCTAAGCAAGTAACAATTAGACTGATTAAAAATTACAGAATACATCTCTGGGCACTCTTTTTTTCATTTCAGCCTCCTGTTTCTTCACGACTTCAGGCTGGCAACAGCTGAGGTTACCGTAACAGTCTACACCATTATGTAGATTGTGAAATGCTTGTAACTGTATTCACTTTCAGGCACAGGTCATGCCATGGATCCACCTTTTTAAAAGAGCCATCACAGTGATGAAAGCATGACTGCCTGACCTTCCTGTGAAGATAATAAATATCTTCATCTCCCTCAAACACCTTACAGGAAATCTATTCCTCTTGGAGCTACTAGCCATCTTTGCCTCACGGGATGCCAAGCACTAAAATGCAGTAACAAAATTGCAGACAATTGTGTACATCTGCATGTTTGAGAATCATATAATCTGCAACAGTCTGTGGCCTAGTTCTATGGTGCATGTGCACATGTACCTCTTGTGTGCTAGCCTTAGAACTCCTAGCATGTGCCGTTGCTTCCATGCACCTACTGCACATTAACAGCTGCATAGCATGGAAGCAAATCCATACAATTTATACAGGTTCATGCCAAGATGCATCATTTGCTTGCATAATATTCTAAATGGTATAAAATAGTGGCATTTTGTGCACTAACACAACATTGGCTGCTATCTGTTTGCAAACTGTGGTAAAGTGAGGAGAGTTTTTGAATGATTTTCAAGCAGTAAGATAGCTGGGTTACATTGGTAAAATACATACTTTGCATTCTGACAATAGTGCCCTACAGTGGTACTCCAGTGCAGCATTTGTCATGTTCTAAGTGCATGTTAGCAGTATGTTACATCTAAGTTTACTGAATACTTAACAGTAGTAGGGTGCACATTTGCAGTTAATAAATGCTTGGAAGGGGTATATCATGCCATGTCACCAAACTACATAAACAGATAACAATAGGCATATGCCCCTAGTGTAGTTCTAAGGGTTAACAGAATGTTGTGTTTTGTCTACCCTGCCAAGCTCAGTGTTATTGTACCCACCTCTACAGGAATACCTCTCAACCTCTAAGAGCAAGAAATCTGGACAAAACCAAAAATAATGGGGGGAATAAGGCCCCACACTAGGGACACTTTTGAAATACTGCTCATACAAACTTAGAAAGTTGATAGAATAACAAGTTTTGCATTAGTATGTATTTTCTGAAGGGTGTGGAATCTGTAAATCAAATGTCTGCCATTATTTTCTGACTTTAGTCTTCAATGATTTTTATTTTTATTTATTTAACATTTGTTTTACCAAGAAAGTCCGATTTGGAACGAGACAATTTGCAGCTGAGGGCCAGGGAAAAACATTTCAGAAATATGTCTTTGTGACAAAAAAAAAAAGAATAGAAAGCCAAAAAAAAAACACAATAAAATCTGTGCATTCTGTGAAAATCTATACAGTTGAAAAGTATGCCTACAGGAAATGTGATGTCAGATATAACCCGACCAGAGGAGAAATGGCTCCTGAGGGTACTTATAGCTGTGTGGAGAGATAGGTGTATCCCAGATGACTGGAGAGTAAGCATACTTGTGCAATTTTTCAAGAGCAAAGGGGACATTCACAACTGTGGGCCGTACAGAGGTACCAAACTCCTGTCACATTGCATGAAAATACTGCAGGGTGGTTAATAAACAAATATGTAGAGCAGTTAAGAGTAAATGGGAAATGAGCATTTCAGATTCGGATCAGGATGAAACACAAATGACCCAATATTTGCAGTGAGACAGATACCTGAGAAGAAGCTAGAGATGAGGAAAAAGTCCAACTCGGCATTCATAGACTTGGAAAAAACATATGACAAGGTCTAAAGAAAGCTGATTTGGGCAGTCCTGACGCGGTTTAAAGTTTCCAAAAAAACTGGTAGAATTAGTGCAAGCTATGTACAAGGACCCAATGATTCAAGTACCAACAGGGTTTGGTCTCAGGATGGTAAACAGGAAATATACCCCTTGGATCCTGCCTGTGTTCCTGCTGGATAGGGAAGACAGGTGATGACTTTGTGGGAACATGGGTGAAATCATGGCTAGGCTTGCAAGGGCTTCCGGGCTAGTAGCTTAGTATCGTCCTATGAACCTATGAACAGGGTACATCTCTGAGCCCACTGCTGTCCATACTGGTGATGCACTACATTAGCAAACAGGTTGGAAGGGATAGATCAGCAAAGTTGCTGTATGCAGATGATGTGGCATTACAGGCAGACTCTGAGCAAGATCTTCAACAATGGATAGGGGAATGGAATGCAAAACTGAAGGCACATGAGGCAAAACAGAGTGGAGATAAAACAGCTATAATGGCACCAAGTGGGGAAATCAGAAGAAGTTGAGAATTGAGAAAGGAAAATAGTGGAACAGGTTAACAGCTTCAGTTATCTGGATGTGTGGTTGAAGAGAAGGGCAATCTTAATGAGGATGTCAATGCTAGACTCAAAGGGGGCCGCAGCCAACTGCACACAGTGTCAGGTATAGTACAGGACAGAAAACTGCTAAAGAAGCTGAAAAGTAAAGTGTATAAAGCAATGATGCAACCAGTTCTACTATATTGTACAGAAACATGGGCAGTAAAGACAGAACAGCTGAGGATGCTAGAGGTGATGGAGATCAAGCACCTGAGATGGGTGGTGGAATTCACACTGTGGGACAGATGAAGAAATAAGGACATAAGAGCAGAAACCAAAGTAGTTCCAGTTGCACAAAAGGTCAAACAGAACAAATTACTGTGGTTCCAGTATGTGTACAGAAAAGCAGAAGACAATCTGGTGAAGACGATTTGGGACAGGCAGGAAGAGGGCAAGAGGAAATGAGGGCATCCAGCAAAGAGGTGGATGGGCTGTGTAAGAGAAGACCTGCGACAGTCAGGTATGAGTGTCGAAGAAGGTAGGAGAGTGGCATTGAACAGAGAAAGAGACAGAGATGGCAACAGTTGACACAGCACCCCAACTCCATGTAAATGGGATAAAGGTGTTTGATGATGATGATGATGATGATGATAATAACCTGACCAGTTTATTTCCCAGTGCTGACATCAGATGACTGACATTTTCAGCTATTCCAAACAAAAGCTATGCACAAGTGCACAGGAAAGATCTGCCACAGTGGCCAGCCCTCAAGGTCCACCAAACTTAACAGAAATGGAAAAGTCCCTTGTCTCACTAAGAGGAGACAATACAACTGCATTGATACAAAGCAGAAATCTGAATGTTAGTGAGATCTAGCCCATTCTATCCATAAATCAGATGGAGATAGATCATATAAATCATATGCACCAGCGTTTTAGGTGGCACACCTGCTGGGTGTATCCTAAACAGATGGGTATAATGCAAATTACTTTTTTGTTGGCACATCTTGGACTGTAACAGGAAGTATGTGCTAGAGAGGATATGTTTATCTACTAGGTTCATAGTTTCATAGGTAAGGTCTAAATAGCCAGTTTGCAGACAATTACAAGCCTAGCTAAAAGTCCTGTTCAGAAGTTCCCACCAGTCTAAAGGAGGGAAAGACATGATAGGCCAGGGAGAATTTGAGACTGTCCGTCCAGTTATCTAAGTTTGCCTTGAAGGTGGCGGGTCTATATTAAAACCATGAAAGCTGAAATCTGCGAATGCAATTCCATCGACACATAAACATCTATCTACTAAAATAGCGAACTACGTAAACATCGAAAATCAGAACGCCAAATGAATTTCCTTGGCCAGCAGGTCGATCATGGGGATGAGGAAATATATCCTTTTCCCCACTGTAGTGCAGTCTCAGAGTTGGTATATTTAAGTAGGGGGGGGTGTGGGTGGGTGCAGCTCACCACATGGGGGGTGCAGGGGGGGTTTGCCCCCCTGCAAAAATGTTTGGAAAAGTGTGTTACATTAGGTTAACTTACCTGTAAGGTGCTATTGCTTCCAGAAATACGTTTGGCATTCTGATTTTTGACATTTCCATAGTTCGCTCTTTTAGTAGATCAACGTGTTTGTGCCAATGTAATTGCATTTGCGGATTTCAGCTTTCATGGTTTTAATATAGACCCAAGGTGGCAAGGGTGATACTTCATTTGATGCATAGTGGACGTCTGCTCCAGAGATGAGGGATACATTGGGATATGAAAGTATTATGCCAAAAAGTCCTGTTTATCTGTTCTTGAAGGTTTAGTTCCTCTAACAAGACATTTGAGGTACAGTTTGGTCTATCAAGGAATAGGAGGTTAAAAAAAATTGAATCTTTCATGCTCAAATGTCTAGACACAGATCTTCATAAAGGAGTCTTTAAAAGATTGAGTACAAAGAGATGGCTGCCAGTCTGTCTGGATAACTAAGATTTTGGAAGCCAGCGTTCTTGATTGTTATGAATCTCTGAGCTATCTCAAGTTGAATGATGATCATCATCATCATCAACCCCACCTTTTCTCATTTTCTTCAATGGGTTGAGGTGTGTCAACTGTCACCATCTCTCTCTCGATTCAGTGCCACTCTTCTACCTAATTGTCTCAGGTCTTCTCTCACACAATCCATCCGTCTCTTTTCTAGATGCCCTTGTTTCCTCTTGTCTTCTTCCTGTTTGTCCCAAATCTTCTTCACCAGATTATCTTCTGCTTTCTTGCACATGTGATTCAGTCACTGTAATCTGGTCTTGTTGACCTTCTCTGCAACTGCAGCTACTTTGGCTTCTGTGCTCATGTCCTTATTTCTTCATCTGTCAAACAGTATGTATCTAATCATCCATCTCAGGCACTTAATTTCCATCACATCTTACTTCCTTAACTGAACAGTCTTCAGTACTCAGGTGTCAGTACCAAACAGTAGCACTGGTCACATCACGGTTTTGTACACCTTATTTTTCAGCTTTTTTGGTACTCTTCCTTCACACACACTACCCCTGACACTCTGTGCCAGTTGACTGCAGGCCCTCTGATTCAAGCGTTGACCTCCTAATTCAGACTTCCCTTCTTCTCAACCACCCCTCCCAGAAACTTGAAGATGTTTACCTGTACCACTATTTTCCATTCTTTATCAATTCTTGGCTTCTTCTGATCCTATTTGCTGTCATTACAACTGACTTAACTGTATTCAGTTAACTCCCATGTGCCTTCACTTTTGCATTCCATTCCCTATCGCTTGCTGAAGTTCATGTCCAGAGTCTGTCCGTAATGCCACATCATCTGCATACAGCAGCTTTGTTGATCTGTCCGTGCCAAACAACCTGTTTGCTAATGTAATCCATCACCAGCATGAACAGCAGTGGGATAGTGGGCTAACAGTTGAAAACTGATGCATACCCACTCACACTAGGAACCCTTCTGTGAGTCTGAACACTGTTCATACTTGTTATATAGAACCACCAAGGAAAATGAAAAATGATAATCCACAACCAAAAAGCCAGGCATCAAAGTAAGTAAAAAGCACAATTCTGTTTTATTCACACAAACACAATAAATCATCCTAGCGCCTCTGCTAACAAATAGCCTTTACAGAGTAATTCCTATTCTAAAGTAGACTCCTTTTATACAAACATACATCCAATTAATTAAAAAACACTGAAACAATTAAACAATAAAACAATTAACATCCCAAGGGACTATGATAAAAAGCATTTCCAATTGCATTCCCTGTTTAAGCCCCTTGGATGAAGTGTATTATATTTTAATATAAAAATAGATTCCTTTTTTCTTAAATAGTGCTTAATGCTCTCTACACTCAGAAAATTATTCTTGATTTGTTCCAGGACTGTAACTTGTAAACCATCCAGCTCTCCTTTGTGGAATTTATTGTTTGAGATTAGGAAGCTAATTACATGTCGCAGCAAATGGATAATTTATATGGCTATATGCCAATGCAGTGCCTTTTATATAGGGCAGACAACATGATCATTTAAAAGCAGGGTAGCAGTACATTTAAGTGACATAAAATGTACACGCACTAGGAGTGTTTTATTTAAACATAAAAGTGAACACACATCTGCTAATTTTGTATTTGTGGGTATAGATTCTTTATGGAGTACCAATCTGTCTTAAGATGAGAAACACACTTTTCTAGATAAAAAGGAAAGACTTTGGATCATAAATTTGTATAATCCAGGGTTGAATGAACACTTTTAGAATGTATATATTTGGTGCTTTGGAAATGTGATTGTCATTTTTCTTGATGAGACCTATGGGAGTTTAATATGTGGATGAACCCTCTCATAACGGAGATACTGAAGAACAAGGGGAATTTATTTAATATATACTGTTTAATATATGTTAAAAGTGTAAGATGACTTTATTCTGTGTCTTTAAGAAATGGGTATATAATTGTATGTACTACAAGGGACTGTATTATACCATTGAGGACGCCAGGGGGCGAAACCGGTTTGGAGTTTCTTGTTGCTGTGACTGTTTGTCGGCCAAAGGCATTTGCCTGAATAAATACTGCTGAAAGTAATACCTGGATTTTTTTACTTTATTTTATTACATTTATATGTAATATATGTATTTCAGTAGTGCTGGACTTTCGTTTTGCAGTTATATCTCAGAACCATCTGTCTCAACCTGTAAGTGCAAGGAACCTGTACAAAGACTGTAAAAGGGGGGGGGGGATGGGCCACATATACGGACATATTTTAAAAATTGCTGTTACAGATGAAGACGTGTTACAGCAGCAGTGTGTGTTTCAGTGGTCAATTACCAAAGGATATGATGAGAAACAAAATGTCATGTCATTTATTTACTAACATAAATCCTTGGATCATCACCGTGATTTACCAGACAAACAGAAATAAATTGTGGAACTGAACAAAAGTATGGTCTAAACATCCAGACATCCTGTGCAGAGGTATGCTTAGAACCCCTTAGTGCAATGAATGTAGCTCAAGCCTGACAAAGTGGGGGGACAAAGGCTGCAAAATAAGGACATGTCCAAAATACATCAGTAGATAAGCTGAGAACGTTCATGTAGCAACAGTGTATGTCCTAACATATATCAACTGAAATATCGCAATTCCAGGACTCAGTTGCTTCTCATTAGTTACTGACCTCAATCCCCACATCATCCCACTGATTTGTCATGCATACTTAACAGTTATGGGGGCCAGACCAAAGATATTGGCAACACAACTGGACATCCTATGAATATGTGGACATAACACATTAGGGAAACTACACTGACCTACCGAGCAATGTCTAGATTACAGTCAGACTGACATAACACTACCCAGGTCCAGCTCTGGGGCTGTACACATGCATTAGCAAATATAACAGGCACTACAGGGATGTAACACTAATGGAAAAAAGGCACTGGTGTGAAAGTACATACCCCCAAACAAATGCACCACAGTCACAGTGACATACCAGTAAGCAAACTGAACATGACAGCATAATACTGTGTGAGCAACCACATACAGTTTGCCACTCACACATTGCCCCTACATATACTGCCCCAATTCACAGTTTACTGGGAATCCTGAGGTATTACACAATATTTCACAGTCAGCCCCTACAGGCATATGGACCTGATAGACCACCAGCATCTGTAGCAGGATGCAGAGTCAGATAGGTAAAGGATGTATGGCACTCACAGCTGGTACTCTCCCTACCCAGCCCAACAAACATATACACACAACACTGCTACACAATCTTGGCAGTCTGTTTACAATGGCCAGAGAGACATAACTCTCATATGTCCAGATTTCCACAGAATTACCAGGGTGTGTACCTACAACCCTGGCCACCGCTGCATACCATGGCCAGGAGTCTGCCAGGTCATTGGCATGACAACTGGACTGCAGTTGGTAATTACTGATATACCATACCTCTGCACCTCATAGTGCAGGACATGTGGACAACGCATGGCATACTTGTGGGACAGGGGGCTGGAAAGAGGGACATATCACACATAATGGTGTTAAAAATTGAAACAGTAGCTGCTGTTACATGTATTGTTGTAACATCACATCCCTGCAGGATATTATGTCTGGAACACCAATGGATTACAACACTTACTGACTACAATCCTCACATTATCCTACCAACCCCACAAAAACAGATGCTGTTTGAGGAACAGACCAAGCATAATAGGCAAACATCTGGCCAGTCTGTGGACAACATGCCAATTGAGAGGTATGTCAGAGGCATATCATTGTCAGATGTCAAGTTGCCCAGTAAATGCATGTCCAGACAAACCCTGTCAATGTAGCAACCCCCATGTATATAACAGCAGTAATGACATAAAATCTGTACCAAATTCTGGAGCCTTGTCCCCCCATGTTGTTGGGCTGTCTCCATATGTCCTGTCCTGTGAGGTATTTCCAACTACTATCTGTGAAGCTGTAACCCCACACCTCCTTAATATCCCCGGCACAGGCAAGGAAAATGGGCAAGGCCCACATGAAGGGCATCCCATATGTTGGAACTAGCAGCTGTGTTCATGCCCACAACACAATACTATTTGGGCACCTACATAGCTTTATGGCCTCAGCAATACCTGACAGGACAACATCAAACCCCCCAAGGTAGGCTGAATGCCTCTGTTAGACAGCAGCAATACACAAACCACAGACTTGGTCCCTACGTTGGCTGTACAGGGCAAATCAGAAGCATGCACCAACTTGGCATCAAGTCAGCCTTTGTCTGATCAAGCATATGAGGTCACAGGTGGAGTACTGTAAGGCTTACTATGAGCACATATTGGACACTTCCACCAAGGCCAGTCACAAGGCCCTCTTCACATATGTCTGCAATCTCTGAGGCAACAAACCAACCCACCATGTAATGGTGGCTAATCAGACCACATAAACACACAACATAACTATAGGCAATCTGCTGCAGATAGGTTAGGGCAAACATCACCCCCTGGCTCAGCAGCACTATAGCTAGATATGCACAGCACCCACATCCCTCCCCTCATAACCAGTGAGTAAGTACATATTGCCTACAGAAAGGCAACAAACATTAGTATCCATAGCACCTGATAACATCCCTGTCTGCATCCTACATGAACTCAGGCATGTGCTCCCAGCTCCATTACACAATGTAGTCACACCAAGCCTTGGCACCATCCACACCCCATCCACATGAAATATGGCCAATGTCATCCCTCAACACAGACATGAATGAGGAGTACAGGAGTAGTAAATTAAGTAGCCCTCATTGGGGGGAATATGACACTTCAGGACCAGCAGTGCAATGCAAGCAGATACAGTGCTGATACAGTACAGGGGTATGGTGTGGGTGTGAGTGGTGGCTAATGCTATTCAATGTAGCTGTGCAGGTTCTGTATATATTGTTGCCAAATGTATGAGTTCCTGTGATGTGTCTCCCTTTTTATGTCTTCCAGGTGCAATGTCGCATTAGCAAAGGTCAACGTTCTCAGCAGCTGAGACAAATATAGTCATAGAAGCCATACTATAGAACCATGCCATAATGTTTGGCTGGATTCAACAACATCTGCAGGAGAGGACCGGCCTGTGGGATGACCTTGTCCACAGGGTAAATTATGTCAGACTGCATGCATGTACATATGAGCAGGTCCAGCATTGTGAAAGTGACCTCATACTCCATGCCTGGCAAAGGGCTGCTGCAGTGGCCATGGACTGCACAGCCACAAGTGTGGGCCTGGCCTTGCAGCCCCACTGACACCCACTGGGGAGCTCCTTGGGTACCTTGAGGCACCCATCCCAGTACAACATCAGAGTACAGACCCCCCCACATACTGGAGATGGGTGGCACCCAGACAATAGACGAGGAGTGTGCAGGTAAGACAACAGTGTAGATTACTAGACTAGTGCAGCAGACATAATTATAATTGTAGAGTATCTATGTGCATATGTCAGGTCAGATTGCAGTTGTGGATGGGGTTTTCTAATGCACAGATGTGCACATCTATGGTGAAGGACAGCAAATTGTGTAGTATTGGGGGTTGTACTGTAAATGTGTAGACATGCTGCATCCATCCTGTACCAATGCCACATGTGGGTCTGCTGATGATACTTCCCCTCCTCCAGCTACCTAGGTCCCTCTGGTCTGCATGTGGGATGGCAGACTGCAGCTGGTGAGTATCCAATTGTTCTGTTGTGGTTTGCCAATACCCCAAGCATGTGAAGGCCATGCAATGTACCATGCACACAACTGTCATTCATAACCATATTGCTTTATGTGGATGTTCACTTATGTTGGGGTTAAATGCATTGCATCACAGTGGTCACCACAGGAACCTATCTGATGAGAATGTATCACCACTGTAGCATACCTCATACACTATCAGTGCAAGACCTCTGGACAGAGACCAACAAAATGAGTGGACAAATGGCCTAAGGTAGGGACATGTGTGAAACATTACTGTCATATAGTGGATATAAACATGGTACACACCCCTGTTAAGATGCCAGGTGTTTGTGATATATATATGTATATATATATATATATATATATATATATATATATATATATATATATATAAATTGAGACCACAATATGTCAGTCGACACCTTTTCCAAACTGTAATGTGACCTATGACATGAACAATTCACCTGTAAAACCAACCAATCTGTTAGCCACTAAATATGGAGTTTACAAACCTCACAATAACCTGGATGCATATGTGTGCACACCCTTCAAATAATATGTTATTACAACAGCTTGTGATTTATTGACAGCATACAGTCTGCTTGGGTACACACCTGCCATCAGGTAAAGGCACCCTGAGTAACACCAAATGACAGTCTGCTGTCCAAGTGGGATAATCATGACATGTCCACAGTTGCTTTCAACAGCAACAGCGATGGCTTGCAGACAGCTTCCAAAGCAGCAAAGGGATCTCATATTTGAAAGGTATCAGTCAAGAGTAGGGTAGAACAACATCACCACAACATTGCATACACCATGGAACACAGTGGAGACAGTTGTCAAAAGGTGGATTGAATATGGGACAACAGTGCTGTTGAAAAGAACCTGGCGTCCCTCCAAAAATGATGACAACACATGTCAAGACTTGGTCAGGGAGGTTGCCAGGGGACATACAGCAACACCGAGGGAGTTGCAGGAATCTCTTGCTAGTACTGGTGAGGTGTACTACCTGTGAGAACACTCTCCCATATTCTGCATATGTCTGGACTATGGGGTAGGGTCAGAAGATGGAAGCATTTCCCCACACCAAAAACATCCAGGAGTGGATACAAAATGCAATACAGCATGTCACATCTCCCAAAGGCAGGTGTGAAAATGTGTTATGGTGTAATGAGACTATGGATCACCCTCACTGCCACAATACCTAAAGGTATGTGTGGTGACAAGCAACACCTCTCATAACTTGAAGACCAACATCCCCATGGTGAATCACACTGATGAAAGTGGCCTGCTATGGGAATGCTGTTCCAAAGCCAGAACAGGTCCTGTAGTCATGGTGGTGGGAATTCTGAACAATTCCAAATAACACCCACGTCTGCCCAAACTCCATCAGGCATTTGCAAGAACACTGAGGATAGGGAGGTGTGTCAGCCTTCAACATGACAAAGAACTGAAGCATACATCCAAAGCTACCTAAGAATGGCTCCACCTGAACACACACATGTTATGGATTGGCCCAGCCAGAGCCTAGACCTACACCAGATTAAAAAAAGACAGTGTGACCTAACGAGAGCTGTGCACATGAGCTGCCCTTGCAATCTGATAGAGTTGGGTGACCTTTGCATGGAAGAGAGGCCAAATAATGCCAAGTCAGGATGTGCCATGCTGATAGACACCTTCACAAAAAGAGTGAAGGTTGTAAGCCACTTACAAGGTGCTTCAACAATGTATCATTTTAAGGCTGTGCACACGTATGCAATCCCCATATTGTACATATTGCAGTCATTATATTTTACATGTAACAAATGTGTTGGATTGCACAAGCCATCTGTCACATGAAAGGTGGGTAACATAGTTGGATGCATTATTGTGGTCTCTTCTTGTATATTACAAGAACATGGCATGTTAATGGGGTTGTGTACACTTATCATATCCACTGTAAGCTTAGAAGTTTGATGGTGTAACCGGAATTGTGTGACCATACATTCACTGCTGGTTTGGAGGTCTGACACTCACATGTATGTCATTAATCAGTGATGTCACTCCTCATATCATCCCATTTATATCAGAGAAACACAGGGCTATGAGAAATAGAGCAAACATATGAGCCAGACTTCTACATATCCTGTGAGGATATGTACAGTTGTGAGGTATGTTCTGTAGTACTTGCCACTGTGCTATACAGGTGAACAGCAATGATGTGTACATGGCTGCAGTCTGTGCTGGGGAATGGCCATCATATACTAACACTGATCATGTATCCCAGAGCTCTATATTGTTAGTCACATGTAGTAAAACTGGCTGCAATGCATGATGTTGAGGTCTGTGTGTCATGCATGTCACCATTTGGGTAATGTGTGGTCTGTGTAACAGATTTGTGCCACCTCACCTGTAAGTAAGTAAGTGTGTGTGTGTGTGTGTGTGTGTGTGTGTGTGTGTGTGTGTGCATACCAGCTAATGAGAAAGTTCAGGTATTAATGTGCATATGCTGTCTTCCTCTCACAGGTGGCGATGGGTTTTGGGTTCCCTCTTTTGGAAACTGATGTCATTATCTCTGCAGACTCTGACAATGATGATAGGAATAGTGAGGTACAGGTGGGATTGTCAGGGGCTGACTCTGTGCCATTGGTTGGCATCCCACTCGTGTCCACACCATCCCCACACACAGTGACAATGGCCACACATACCCCGTCACCAGTGGCCACAGATGATGGACAGTTGGCAGATGATTGCATTGAACAGACTGGTATGGTGATTTGGCAGGTGTGAGTGTAGACACTGGCCATAGCCAGAGTGTAGGTGAGGTCCCACACAGGTGGATGGACAGGGGTGCATGCAGGAGGAATGCTACTCATTGGGCCACTGTTGCAAGTGCCACAGAAGTTGTCACCAGACAGCCTGGAACATGCATCTGGTGACTCCTTCTGTGGCACTTGCAACAGTGATCCAATGAGTAGCATTCCTCCTGCATGCACCCCTGGGAGATGGGAATTGGCCACGTGGATGTAGGTCATAACCAACAACAGCTGAGAGTCTATGAGGCTGTGCACCTTCGCACTCCCTTAATGGCAGTGACACCAGCACTACCAAAGGGGGGTTGCTGTCCACATCTCACTGGAGCAGGCCATGGCCATGTGTTCCTGCACAGTCTTCTTGTAAGGGGCACAGATCCAGCAGACAGCAGTCACCATCAAGAAAGTGGACTGCATCTAGCCTTGGGCCTGGTGGTGCCAGTGTACCCCCCCAGCAGGACCCCATTCCATGTGTTCCAGAGACAGTGACCTGGACACCCTGCCATGTATGATACACAGCTGTTTGACATACCCACAGGCCATCTACATTATTGCTGTTAGTATCACTGACTGAATGTAGTCTGACAGTCTTCAAACATGTCAGCTCAGTGTTGTGTATTATCACAGGCTCATTAACTGCAACAGATTCACCTGTCAACACCTGGATGCAGTTGATGAAGGCATGCATGATACTGTGTATGACAGGTCTGCAGTATGTATTCCAGAGTCCACTGGGTTGATACAATGGTATATGCTTTGCATACACACAGTTAGGACAGACACACGGGATGTGCACACAGTAACATAAACACAGATGGCAATACACAGATTAGTAAACCTATATTTCCACCATTATATAATGTACTACTACATACACATGACATGCCCCACATAGATTATGTGCATGGGACATACACTACCTCTTACAACACGTAAATGTTCTGAATGCCACCATGGATGGTGAGATAACTCACCAGACATAGGATGTGGAGTCATGTAGTGCTCTTACAAGCCTGGACAAGTGATAGTGTAGCAGATGTATCAGCATGATGTTTCAGGCAGGTATGATGCAAGATGCAGACGTGTGTAACTACCCTCACTGTGGCAATTTGGCAACAATATCGCATATACGGGCATTGTTAAGGGACACAGACCACATATAGTTTGCCAAAAAAACAAAATGTCTAAGCTGGTTTCCTGCCTTTCCTGTAACTAGTGTAGTCCAGTTACAGCTTTGATGTATCCAGGACTGTTTGTAATAGTCTCAGCAGTGCCAAAAAGTCTGCTCTTCAATTGTTCCCTTAGATCTGCTAATTCTCTCCTCTCCTGCACTCTTAGTGACCTATTAGTCTACTACTTAACAAGTCTTCTTGTAGCAATTATTGTTGCACACAAAAGTGCTATGAGGACTAAATGTTCTACAAGGAAACAGCTCCAGTACTCATTATTAATGCCGCCCCTCTAGGCATGTCTAAAGGTCAGTTCCTTGTGTTTCCCCTATTAACCTGGTGAACTTGGCCATCCGGAGGCAATGTAGCAATGGCCTCATGTGCACCGACAACCCTCTCCTCTTACCTCCTAACACTGAGACTTGTGAGAGATGCACTTATATATCCAAATTGGAAGCCACACACTTTCCATTCAAGACTGGAATAGCTGGTCAGGAGGAGAAGGTCAACACTTGCACCACACCACATGGAATATATAGCCCTCCAAAGCACACACCAGCACTGCTTTCACATAAAAACACAAACCACACACCCACTTTTGCAGATGCTCTCATTACAAATCTACCCAAACAGCAGAGGCCTCCAAGGAATAAATGCACTCAACCAACACAACAGAACACTAATCATGAGACACATAACTCTCCTAAACAGTGTGCCACTCAACCAAAACCCCTAAGGCAAAACAGCATGCCCAACACACTATTCATAAGTGACTCGATAGTGAGGCACACTGATGTCGCACTCACTAGGTTGAATAAGGAGAAAGTAGCAGTCAGGTGCCAGGATCTGCCGTATAATGCATGCACTCATGTCCCTCAAAAACAGGTACAAATATGACTCTGTCATTGTACATGTGGGTGTGAGTGACCTGAGACGTACCTCCCTGGACTACATGAAAAGAGACATGTTGGAGCTCTCAGATTATGTAGCCCAGGCTGGTATGACCCTAGCCCTGAGCAGCATCCTATCATCACCCAGAATGATACCACAAGTGCAAGCAGTAACTGATTAATTTCAACAATTAGCTAAGTTTCTGGTGTCATTCCAAGGGGATACAGTGTCTGTCTGCCTGGGATGACATGATTGACAGACCTCAATGCTTTGTCAGAGATGGCCTGCATCTGTCAACCCTGAGCTTCTGGATACTGGCCAAGGCTCATGTCATCCCTATAGTGCCTATATAGGCTGTGTTCCAAAGACCAAATTACCACCATAACAGCTACAAATTCAATCTGAGGATAATGCTGCTCAATGCTAGAAGTGTAAATTTCAAAATGCACTCGCTCAAAGCACCCCTTAAAATGGAGAACATCGACATTTGTGCTGTAACAGAGACCTGGTTCAAAGCAGCAGAAAGCACCCCTGCACTAACAGGATATAACTTATTCAACACCTTTCAGCCCAAGAACTTGGACCGAAGCTCCAAAGGCAGTGGTGTTTCCATATTCATAAAGGATACGCACAGCTCCAGAATGGTAGCCCAACATAACACATCAGAGTTACTTCAGGTGCAGTTAACAATGGGTAAGACAGCAATTCAGGTCATAGCCTGCTATAGATCCCCAACCATGTCCCAAGACCCACACTCCATGTTCCTAAGCAGCCCGAAGAATATCAAGGTCCAACCTAACACTCTCATACTGGGTGATTTCAAGTACCCCTCCATTAACTGGGAAAACTACTCATGTAGCAATACACTTGCAAAATGTTTCCTGGAATTCATTAATTTCAGTGGCCTGGACCAGCTCATTCATACCCCAACTAGAGGTAGCAAAATCCCTGACCTGGTCATTACTAACACGGGCAACCATTGCTCTACACCAATAGTCAACTCCTCCCTGGTTAGATCCAACCACAAACTAATTACCTTGAAAATTCCCTTCCCTCTCACCCCCCTGCAAAGGTAACCGTCATGAAAATCTTTTCCAAAGCTAACCTTGGGCTCCTAAAACAGAGGTGACTAACTTCATGGCACTCATGCAAATGGAGCATAGTTGCATGACCACCGGATCATACACCAGTGCACTGTACAAACATGTACACAATTGCATGGATGTTGCCATACCCAATAGAACCAAGACACTCTCCTCCAAAAACGGAAGCCAATCTGGTGGTCCACTGCCATAAACAAACTCTACAACAGAAAAAAGAAACTGATTCAGAATAAGGTGGAGTCCCAAGACTGGAGAAACTCCTTTATCAGCCTCAACAAAAGGTTGAGATCCCTCACCAAATCCTCTACAGCTAGCTATGAAAACAGTATTGTAGCAGATAGTAAAGACAACCACAAGTCCTTCTATAGTTATGTAATGAGTCTCCACAGCAATACCCAGATTGTCTCTGAGCTACTACACAATGATACCTCCAATGCCAAGCCAACAGATATTACCAATATACTGGCCTACAGATTCAGTGCCAACTTTACCCCTCTCTACCCCCCCAAGCACTAATCACAGTACTATTACACAATGGGGCTCATCTTTTATGCTTGCATGTGCCACTGTTTAAAAACATTATGCAACTGTCCACAACAGAACATCACTGTATGGCATTCAGGGTACCCACGTGTGTAACCCACACTGCTGTGTCTGTCCCCTGCATGTCTCTGTCTATCACTGTCTGTCTCTCACTTCCCCACATTTATGTGTGTGTATGCTTGACAGATTTAGTTATCTGTTGGTCATATATGTCTGCATGTGTGCAGCACACAACAGATGTGGATATATCACATATGGGCCACCTACAGCTAGCTGGAGGTAATCCTGTCTGATGTGTGTCTGTAGGGACAGTTAAAGTGTACATAGCTGTCTATATACACAGATATATCTACACAATATAGTCATATAGACCAATGTAGGTTCCAACATGTCCTGTGATTCTTTAAGTGTAGGAGCCTGCCCAGTGTGACCTTGTATAGTTAGAGTGGGACTCCATTCCAGAGATAAGTGCACTCAAGTCCAGGGTTTTGTGTGCTACAGACATACCTCTCAGGAGTACAGAGGACTTTCCTCGGGGTAATAGTTTGTTTTGGCAGACATTTTCAGACATATCTGTATTCTGACAGTGTAATGTATTTTGTCATTACCTAGTGTCAGACATCCTCAAATCATCACAGTGCTTTACCAGAGGAATACTAGTCATATGATGCATAGACTGATATTATAATGGCAGCTATATACATTCTTGCCCAACAAGGCCAGTTGGGGGGTGTAGCTACAGCCAGTTGAGTGATAGTCCAGCAAATTGTTGATATACTGGCTGGGGATATTCTGCTTCTGTGATATCTGTGATATCCTGGTGTGGCCATACCTGTCTGCTGTACATTTTTTGGCAGATTGTCCAGGTGTTTGCCTAGAGGCTTTGTCCAGTCTGCATAAACATGTGTTTTTATGGCAAGTTATTTTATTATAATTGAAGAGCGATTTTACAAAATATTGACAGACATTACTGTATCAGCCTAGATAACCTTCAGACAATTCCTGCTACTGCAACCCCCTCACCCTACCAACTTTCTCAGTATGTCAGGGCAATATTTACCGCACATGCCTATCATTGTGCCTTTGTTCCACATTTATATCTGCCCTTGCTCAGACATATTGCTGTCAGAGGTTTTGTGTTATGGATGTGGGTACAGACTGCATTGTACTGTGCAAGCATGTCCATTATATACAAAACTGACATAAAACAAGGAAAAAGCCATATTGACAATGACCACTGGCAACAGTACCAAGAAGCATGATTATTCACAAAAGCCCTAGCACCTCAGCTACACAGCCGACAAGACGTCCATTATATGTGTAGCATATTCCACATAGCACTGTGACTTTCAGGTATGTTAGTGGCAGAGCAATAGGTGTCACTGACATGCATAATCATTGGGACTGCAGTTATCTGCACATGGCCCTGTAACAGACAGCCTGTACCTAGGGCAGTACAAGATGACAACTAGGAGAACATGCTGGCCAGCTCCTGACAGTATTGACCACACATGGACATAGTTCATTGACCCCTGCATATTAAGCACATGCAACATGTTTTCGTGTGTATTGGGACAGCCCTACCAATCTGTGTTCTGCTGCTACTTCCCTGCAAACATACATGTTATTGCATTTCCTTGGGTATATGGGGGGAACACCTGTCAACTGTAGACATTTGCAGAGACTGTGCTGATATTTGCTTTACATTTTGATTCCATTTACCATACTATTGTGCCCTGTCTTGGGGTCTACAAGCATGTCAGTGAGGAGCACAGGTGAGATTTTTATGGCATACACTTGCATGTCAGACTTGTTACCCTTCAGAGTCTTACTGTAACTGCAAGACCTGCTGTGCTTATGACTGTGTGGGTCTGTATGGAGGGTGATTCAGCATTGCTGCCATTTGTGGAGCTTTTCCAGACATTTATTTCTGGTTTTCTACAGCTGACTTGCTGTGTGGTTCTGAGTGGTGGTTATGGGACCCCACACTGACATCCATGGCTGTGATCTATAACCCACCAGTTAGTTGGCCCCACACATATACTGTACTGGGATTTGCCACTTGGGTACTACTGCATAGTGTTGGGAGGCCAGTATTGGGCAGACATTTCCTGGTGTCCCACATAGCTGTCAGATGTCTGCAGCTATCCCAGTAGTCCACTCCATTTCCTTGCATGCATGCAACAATACCATACATGTGCTAGCAGAACATACTGATACATTAATTTACTGTTAAGGCAACTGAATTACGTTGTACCTGTGGCAGTTGTGTGTACAGACCTTGAGGGCTGCCTATATTGGATGCACACAGTACACTGCCTATACATGGTAAGTTACAGGTAGTGTGATGTGTGTGTCATCCCTTTTTACTGTGTGTGCGAGTCAAGAGAGGTGTCAGTCCCTGGGTGCCTACAGTGTTAGTGTGTGTGCTATGTGTTGCTTCTTCTCCAAGGCCAGGCCATACTGGGCATGCCTCTGTCTGCCTACAGGGGCTGGCTCAAGGGGCTCTTTGTCCGAGTCCCTCTGTGCCTCTGGGGACCTTGGAAATGGTGGGGGGCTGTGTGGCCCTTCCCCATCCTGTTCCTGCTGCATCTGCTTCTGCAGGATCATATTGTGTAGCATGGCACACACTATGAACATGTGTGCACATGTGAGTGGAGAGTACTGCATGGCTCCACCAGATATGTCCAGGCAGTGGAACCATGACTTGAGCATCCCAAACACATGCTCTATAATGATCCTGGTTTTTGCGTGTGCCTCATTATGGCATTATTGCATGGGTATGTGTGCATTTCTGATGGGTGTCATCATCCACGGCTCCAGTGCATAGCCAGCAGCCCCCACTAGATGGCCATACGGGATGCCTACCTGGCAAATCCCAGATACAGCTGTGAGGAATGTCAGATGTGGGAATCATGATAGCTTCCAGGGCTGCCAGCACACACATTCATGATAATGCCCTGGCATTGCACACGACCTGGCAGTTGATGGAGGGGAAGCCCTTGCAGTTTATGTAGACCCCACCCCTGCTCACCAGGTGGTGCTTTGATGTGGATATGCATGCAGTCTATGGTACCCAGTACCTTTGGGTATTCAGCTACAGGGTGGGAGAGGCAGATATTGCTGGTCAATTCCTCATGGGTGATGGGGAAGTATATGTGGTCACGGTCATTTGGTAACATGGCATCCAGGAACTGGTGGAGTACTCTGGATGCAGATGCCTGTGACAATCCCATGATAACTCAAGTAGGTCTTTGGATAGTACATGTAGCTAGTATTCTTAAGGCTACACATACCTTAGTATACACTGGGATGGGTTCCCCTCTGTTCGTTCTGGATATGAGGTAAGGCCAGCACAGCTCCACAATTTGCTCCCTGTCCAACCTGTAGAACTCTGCTATCTCCAGGTCATGTAGCCCCTGGTAGGTTACCCTGGGGTCTGAACACTCTTCTCCTCCTCCTGGGTCTGGGGTGGTTGTCATCATTATCCTCCTCTCTGCCTTCAGCCTCTAGCACATACTGATGGATAAAAGCAATGGCAGCCCCTAACATTTTTCCATTTAAGATTCCCCTGCATGTATACAGCAATGGTGCAGAGGTTGTGGGACAAACCAGACTGTAAGGTGTTTCCATACTTTATCCTGTGGTGTTACAGATGCTGCCTGTATGATTTGCTCACTATGATATATTCCAGCTGCTACCTATATTACTCAGGGCTTTGATTTGACCACTGTGAGTGTTAGAGGCATTACTGGTAATTTGTGTATGATTGCCTTTATTCTGCTGTTGCCTTTTTTTAATAATTTTTTACTTATATCTCCTCCCACTTTCACCTATGCAGCCACCTGCCAGCTGTATTATTATGTGCTTTGCCTGCCCATTGTAGGTTGCAAGGGTCCCATATTACTGATTTCTACTTCATATTTCTCCTTTATTGTGCTGGTGCCCTTTAATTTTTTATCATCTGCTCCCATTTTCAGCTATGCAGCCACCTGCCAGCTGTATTATTGTGTGCTTTACCTGGCCCATTGTGAGTTGCAAGAGTCCCATATTAGTGATTTCTGCTTCATTTCTCCTTTATTGTGCTGTTGCCCTTTATTTATTTATTTTTTACATCTCCTCCCATTTTCAGCTATGCAGCCACCTGCCAGCTGTATTAATGAGTGCTTTCAATGGCCCATTGTGTGTTGAAGTATCCCATATTGCTGTTTGTACTGCATTTCCCTTGTTCAGCTATTTCCTTTTACTTTCCCTATGTTCTTCCTGTTTAATCCCTGGTGGGCATCCCAAACCCATTTAGCTAGTGTAAAAAGGAAGAAATGGGCCTCCCCTGGCTGTGAGTATGCACGTCAGTTCATGGAATAAGAGTAAACAATCTCAGACACACTCCCTAGCTTAGCTGTGCTTAGCTAAGCAGACACCAGCCAGCAGAGCTCCAATGTGCTTATAGCAAGCATGACACACTCCCTTTTTGTCTTACTTGCTCCTCCTGCCTGCATGAGCATGTTAGAGCACCTACATGGTTAGGTGCAGTCTGACACTTTGAAGAAATTTGTAATTCAGTATCAGTTCCCTCATTAACATACCCCACTGCCTTCAGCCCTAGTTACTGCACTACACATGAGCCTTCCCCCTTAGCAACCACTGTTCTCGGACATTGTTTGCTTTCTGCATACAATTGCCTATAATGGCAAAATGCAGAATTCCCCACTTTTCATGTTTTCACCCTTCTTTTTGAATTTTCTCCCCCTCCCCCTAGTGTAACACTATCCATGCACTCAATGGCCGAGTTCGGCCATCAAAATAAAACTTTTTTTTATTTGAAGTGGTTTTGCATGCCAATGGCCATTGGCATGCATAACTGCTCTAATACATGCTTTATTGAGCATTGACATGCCTCCGTTTTATAATTTGTGGAAATGTATTCGGTTAATAACCGAATACATTTCTGCACCTTACACTGTTCCAGTATGGAGACCTGCTGACTTCCTGGATCACAAATCAGCTCATTTGCATGGTTTTCACCAGCAAATGAGCTGACTAGCATCTGGCACATCTTTCCGTGCTGGAACAGTTTAGGGCCGCTCATGCACGTTAAAATGGCATGTACCTGGCTCACTAGGTGACCATTTTCTGTGCAGGAGTGGTTACACTGTTCCTGCATGGAAAATCACCACTGATGAATCTCGGGGAATGATGTATGAGTGGGGATAGTGTCACATGGCTTAGCTAAGTCCAAGTGGTTGTCTGCACAGATATCCCTTCATCCAGATCCTTGGTGACTGCCTCATACATGTCCACTAGGTTTAACAGGCATGATCTTCCTTTCAGACATCCAAACTGTGTAGGGTCAAATGTGTGTAGATTAAATATATGTTTGCTGATCAGATCCATGATGATTTGACCTATGGGCTTACAGATATGGCTACTCAGGCTTATAGGTCTATCTTTCTAAGGTCAGTGGATGCACCATCTCTATGCAAGGGCATACCAGTTGCTCTTTTCCAGGGAGCTCAGATGCAGCTGGTGGTTACACTATGATTGCAAGGAGTTCCCAATGGTGTTAGTAATACTTGTGGGATCCCATGTAGGATGGAACCTGAGATGTTAGCAGGTGCAATAGATGCTGTATTTCCACCTTAGAGAGGTCATTTATGACCTGCTCTGTAGATATAGTGGGTATGGGACAGGTTGTAGGGATGTCATGTGGTACATGTGATGGGGACAGGGAAGTGAAGTTGTCACAGAAACTGTCAGACAACAGGTTAGCTACGAGTACAGGCTCATTACATGTGGTATCATTAAGTACGAGTTCACCAACAATCCTGGCCTTTCCACGTCTATGTCGTATCATTGAATACGTGAATATCGAATGCTCACATGAGCGAATATTCATGTACTCGAAAATGGTATTGTGGGGGGCACCCCCTCCTGAATATATATTCCTACTCTGAGATCGCACTACCGTGAGGAAAGGGTAAAAATCCCAATCTTGCCTATACCGCAAAAAAATTCAGAAACTTTGAGTACGTCAATATTCGCTGATGTGAGCGTTCGATATTCACGTATTCAATGATGTGATGTAAACCCGGCCTTTCCTCTTAGGTTGCACATGTAACTGCACAATGCCTTGTGGTCATCCTTTGTGGAAGAGTATAATTTTGTCACATTCTTTCTTTTGCAGGATGTCACAACAACACTATTCGCCTGTTTTAGCTTAAGAGGGTGTGCTTCCATTTTATGGGTGTCCCTCACTCCTGTCAACAAACAGCAATGTCCACTTCTTATTTTCCAGCCTGCTAATGGCAGTTGTCCACCAGGCAGGTTTGCATTGCCATGAGGAGCTTGTTTTCTTCCTGTTGAGTACAGCTGAGTCTATGCAGTTGTACAGGTGCTTGCATGAAGCATTGGTGTAGAGCTTGGCATAGTTGCATGTCCCTTCTGAGGGGGAGGTACAGTCAAGCTATTTATACCATCCCATAGGAGGTTATGATTTTCTTTGTTGAAGTTTATTACTGTATCTGCTGTGGGGTGGGGGGGGGTCAGGTGTGATTCTTACATTTAAAGAGACTGATTTGTGGTCAGATATTACCAGGGAGGACCTCACATTGGAGGTGCTACAGTGGTCACTCATATTGGTAAGCACCTGATGCAGTAAGTCGGCTTCCCTTGTGGGGATGTCATGCCACTGGTCCAGGGCATTGTAGTTAATGATGTGGACTAACCTTTGGGCAAGTAAGTTTGAGCATGAGTAACCAACACAGTTGGTGGGTAGTTACCCTTACCCCAAAACATGGTGTTGTGATGTATCTTGATAGACACAAGTAGATTCAAGTACACACAATGGGTGTCAAGATTCATGGAGTTGCTCCTGTAGCTGGCAATGGCTTGAGTAGGTGCCCTTCCAGCAGTGAATAGCACCTGCAATATCTCCTGGAAATCACACTATTTAAGTAATCTGGATGTGTATCTATCTTTAATGAATATATATATCCACCACCTACATTACTGTGCACACTTTCAGTTTGAGGTCTGAGCATGTGGAAGGATGTGTAGACTGGTATGTCTGTGGTGCTATCCACAGTCTTGAACCAGATGCGTGTCACTGCGCAAATGTCTGCATCTTCCAAGGGGGACACCTTCCAGTGACTGGAGTTTAGTGTTGGCATTCCTAGTGTGTAGCAGCATAACTATGATGTTATTTGAAAATGGCATTTTCTCATTTGAAAGTTTTCCTTGAGACACCATAGATAAGATGCACTATGTGGATGTCAGCAGCCTTGACCAGTACAAAAAATCCCACATGGAGACCATCTCTGGCAAAGCATCAAGGTCTGTTGAGCAAGCCATTCAAGGCTGACATGTTGTGGTTCCCTTACAATGACACCACACAATAAGCCAATTATTGACTTCAATCACTTTCCTGCATATTGAGCCATCATCCAAGGTGAAGGTCAAATGCAGCCAAAGGCTATGAGCATACCTGCTGGAGACACAGAGTCTGTAAGCTTAGTCATGTGTCTGCATATAGTCCAATGAGGTATGTATCAAGTAGTACATAACAACAGGAACTATGACATCATCATAATGTTACCTGGTGTTAACAGACTTGTGTGCATGTGTGGTATGGTGTATTTTCACACCTCATAGACAGCTAACTGTGACTTTTCCCATACGTAGCCTGTTAAGAGGGACATCAGTGTGTCTCATGATGTAATCACCTATGACTAATAGGTTTGATATTGTGTTTTGCCTCAGGTGTTTGACCGTTGACACAGTGGTGCATGTGCTATGATGTGTACTGTGTTCTGCAGAGGTATGATTATGCGCAGTGAGCTTGCATTTTGGTTTCTGAGGTGTCTGTTGTCTGCATATGTGTCTGGTAAGGCGATAAACACATGCAGGTTTGTGTGATGTGGGTGTGGGTGGGATAGAAGGTAAGGTGTGCATGTTAGCAAACTGCTCATTGTCATATGTACTGACCGGTGTGTGAGACAGCATAGAATCAAGGTTTGTAATGTATTCACATCTCTCATATGTTGTGTTTGTGTGGCACAGGAGAAGAGGGGTGGGGACAATTTCCACATCTCATCAGCAGTCATTGATAATGCCATTAGCAACAGAGTCACAGCAGACCATTGTTATGCAGTGGCCTAACAGATGCTGAAATGTAACATGTTTTCACCTTTACATAGTTCTCCTAAGGTAAAACAGCACCTGAAGTGTGCTATAACATGGTTGAGTGAGTATAATGCTTTGACAGGCACATGGGCCCTGGATTAACCATAATCCTGTTATTAGGCATGGTCGCAATACCATACCTACAAATGTATCAGTTTACAACTCCAGCAAAGTTAGGGCCATGCTGCTACAACTTTGGGGTTGACAGCCTCAAATACACTATCTGTAGGTACCCCTGGCAGTGAAGATGTGGATGTATGTGCATGCACAGAGAATTTGTTCAAGTTTGCAGTTAGTTTGGCCTTGCAAGTCAGTAATGCTTGTCAAGCAACCAGACAGCAAACTGGATGTTTTATAACAAGATGTGGGAACATAGACATGTGTTCCAGTTACATAAATGTACAGTATGACATACCTAAGACATGTGAGAGGTAGACACTTTGGCCAAAGGTGGTCACTCCTCTGCAGTAGGCCTCAGATCCATGTGATGCAGATGTCTGCCATTAGTCTGTTGAAGGTCAGGCTGGATGAATTACTATGAAATTGTCACCTAACAGGGATCACTGCCACTCTGGTGCTTGTTCGAGCAACCTTGGACATCTATGTCACTGGACATTGAACATTATATTGTGATGCTGCAGCTGTGCTCCTAATCACCAGCTGATCAGTATCCTAGTGAAATCCTAACAACCCTGAAATACAAGGCATAATACATGCAAAATTCAAATGATTGCTCTGGTTGCTAATCAAGGCATCTACCTGGAAAAGGGTATGTCAAGCCTACAGAGCCTTTCATGATGTGGGACAACTATGTGGATGGAAAAACAGGCTGTGGCCTGCTTCTCATCTTTAGCTTGGAACTAATGTTTTGCTTCTGGTGAGAGAAAAAGTGTAAAAGCTTGGTATCCCAGGAGAGACTGGTCGTGATGAGACCAGCAGTAGTAGTCGCCAGGCGCCAGCAATTCAGGGAATCCCCTCTTTACAGCATTCTTCACAAGGTAATTGTGTCATTTCAGTAGACACTGCTTGAGTAGTGTCCAACTGCATAATAACTGTGTTAACAATCCCTCCTTCCCCTCCATTGTTTGCCTGTGCTCTGTACAGACAGACACCTTGGATGACTATTGTCTTGGAAACCGTGATGGAATTAACTGCAATACTTAGTTGTAGACAGTACAACTACCATGCAGTGACAAGCACTGTCCCTATATGTCTCAGTAGTCTGATATTTAAACACATGGAAAGGATCAGTAACAATGTAGTACACTTACAGACAGTGGACCAAACCCAGTTTGTTTTGGTCAATGGCAGATCATGCTTACTCTAACCGGTGGACCTCAATGAGTGCTAAACTATTCAATGCATGAGGGGAAAATGGCATACTACACCTACCATGGCCTGGCAGGGCATTTGACAATATTAGGCCATCAGGCATTGTTGAAAAATTGTAGAGGCTATTTACAAACTAGTATGTCAGCCAGTGGATAGCCAAGTGTCTGACAGACATTATCTGGGAAGATAGCATTGGGTAGTCCACTGCTACAATGAGGCCAGTCACCAGTGGACTTCCCTCACAAATCATTCCTAGGACTACCCCTTCTAGCCATTCCCTTCTCTGAAGTCACAAAGTAGGAGCTGTCACTGAATCCCACACAGAACCAACAGTTATCCAAGATGGTCTGACACACACATTCAGTTGTCAGAGCCATTGCCAAATACTAAATGCCAAGGACTGCACAGTACTACCCTTTTGGAAGTCATCCATGCCTGGAACATATCATATTGTCCGCACACCTCCAACAGTTGACCCATTAGTCAGGGACTTATGGACACAGAGAGTGATCTAGCCTTTGACTTTCATTGGTCAGTAAGATGTGGGGATTCATTCAATGTTGCACAACCTATAGAGATAGGTATGGTATGTAAATCACAGAATGTCACTGTTACAAAGTATTTGGCAATCATCACACATATCCTTGAGTGCAATGCCACATTTGGTATGTAACTACACAGGCATATCTGACAAATGTAACAGCCACAGTGGTTCCAGAGTAAACCAACACATATTGTACATAACATGTAGTATGCAGATCATGTCAAGGCTGTAACTATGTATTTTGTCTCCTACATGCTTTGGAGGGGAGGTATATGGCTGCTATAGAGGGAGGTGTCATATCCTACTGTGTACCTCCTGCATATCCAAGAAAGGACTAGCACATGAATTACCTGTTCTACACACCTACACTTTGGCTGTGGTATAAATAGGACATGCTGGAGACACAGGTATGTAGCCCATAACCTACACCCTATATGTAACAGGCTCCACATCCATATGAAGCACACTTCCACTACACTATGGGATGCAGAACAAGACAATCATAACTGGTGTAAGACAAATGTCTGTGTAATGGACACAGGGAAATTGTAGGTGGTTCATCTCCCATGTCACAGCTTGTAAATGTGTCAACTCCCAAAACCCTGCTTACACTTTTCAAGGGTATCAGATCTTGTCAGAGATTAGTGATGCATGACTAGGCTGAGAGAAGCCATTGTTCTTGTTAGCCTGTTATACACATATGAACCTATGGAGCCATGCACCTATACTGCTTCATCTTTCTGAAGACATTTTTCATCTGTGCTGACATTCCATCCTATGCTCTGATGTTTATGGGTTATTGTAGTTATGTACCCATAGGTGTGTCCTACACAATCCTGAAACTGAAGCATAAACACTTCCATGAGACACCTTTTATTATGCAAATATACAGCCTTTAAAACATCATCCAACATAATGTACACAAAATAATGTGGTTTACTCATTAAAAATGGCAGCATACAATATCTGTCAGTGACCAGTACAAGTGGCATGTCAAAGGCAACAATGGTTGAACCAAATACATAGTAATTTACATATTCAACCTGTGCATCAGACACATAGCTTCATTTCCCTGCATCAGTGACAAGGGTGACAGGGATGTGGTATATGTATCATCACTTGTACATGGTGTCATGTGCAGTTGCAGGAAGCCTAGGCTGACCCAATAAGTTGGCAAGCGTGTGTGTGTGAGTCAGGAAGGGAAGCAGGTAAGATGAACCATAAAAATGTAGTCAAGCTCAGTGCCTACATGTCTGTATGTTGGACAATTTTGAAACATGCATGGTAGAGCTGACAGTTCACTGTCTCCAACCCAGAACACAGGAAATGGCTCTGCCAAGAGTTGCACTGGCACCTCCATGTCCAAGGTCAGAAGTGGGGCTACTACACAAAGATGACTGCTGTCTGTTGGGGCCATGTCCTCCACAGGAATGCCCAGGACCATGAGCCCATGGCCTGCCATGTCTTCATGTGAACAGCACACTTCCCTCTAGAGCTCTGGATGTATTGCCACTATGGGAGCATGATTGTGCACAGCCACGTGGACTCTCAGCAGATGTAGTTGCTGGCCTATGTCCATGAGTCTAACACTCAACTCCAACCAGACATTCCATCACAGACAATGTGCATTCCAAGACAGGTAGTCTGTGATCTGTCTCAGACCAACCTCTTTCCACTGTGTCAGTCAACCGATCCAGGATATCAGCAATGTGGTGGAGGCAGTCATGGATGTCAGACTATGCTGCATCCATAACCCTGAGCATTTGTCTTGAGTTCCTTTAGGAGTGTGCCTTTGCCTCCATGATGGCCTTAAACATATGCAGAGTGACACATGACGAGACACCTGCAACAGGTGGTGGAAGGACAGCAGGCCTCCTATGAGCTCCCCTATTAATCCGCCTGTGTGGAACCTCACCATCTCTTTGTCTATGGCCAGTATTGCTGCTCACTGCAGCCATAAGAGCCACACTTTCCTATTCAATGTCCCCACTATCTGTGGCCACAGAGGACTGAGTACACATAGGCATACTGACTGTGTACAGTGATAGTGAGGGCAGAAGAGGGATGTAAACCTCTGTGACAGATTGAGCCCCTGCAATCCCCACCTGTGCCTCACTTTGGCCACCATCACCATCAGAATCTGAAGTGACGCTGACATCAGGTTGAGAAGGGAACAGCAACCAACCCCCTGGTCACCTGTGATATAAAGGGAAAAGTAATACATTAATACCTGCACTACTATGATCTATGTTGCAATATATGTTAAGCTGAATACAATGCTGTCACCATTGCAGACTTGTTTAACCCCAAACCTCATATACTATAATGTGAGGACATTTTTTTTCTATCAAACATCTGTAGTTACTTGCAAATAAAAGCTCTTTACACAAGAATCTCATTAATAACAATGATGTACACTGTTGACATTTATCAAAACTCTGCACAGTTGACACATATGGCAATCTGTAATGTCCTGACAATACTGTCAAATCTATCAGTGTGGTCATACCTACAAGGCATAGGTATGACTCTAAACTGTGTACAGTTGGAAAATATCTGTGCAGTTGGCAATCATGCAGACAGTACATCAATCCAGCCAGCAGGCCTGGGATGACACTTTAGTGAATACATTACACTAAATCTACAGCTCTAAGAAAACAGTGTTGTGCTTAACAGGAGCAAGCCTCATTTGATTCCTGATGGTCCTGTGAAAACTTGAGGGAGAGGTAATGGAAACACCACCACAATGTTGCACTACAACAGGGTAATACTTCCAAATATCACAAATTTATAGTAGCCACTATGTTAATTGGTATGTTTGTCAAAATCTGAGCATGAGATTCAAACTGCAGCTAACTCCCAGAAAAGATCACCTGACACCCACATAAACTATGTACACCCTGACACACTGAATACTACAGTAGTCCAATGCTGATCCAACTAAGCATACCTGGATACTCCTCTTGCATGGAAACGGTGGCACCCACATCTATGACATACCATGTGATGAATGCCTGGGAGCTGTCCTGTGTTCCTAGGTTGGTCAGGAATTCCTCAGTGGAAGACAGTGGTTGTTCTGTCACAGTCCTTTCACCAGTGACACTATGATCCCTGGCCATGTCTGCTGCTCTTCTGTGTGTGGCATTGATCATATCAGTGGCATGGTGTCATACCTGCTCTTATGTCCTGCTCTGGTGACCAATAGCATTCACATCACAGACCACATCAGCCCACAGTGATGCCTGCTCTTTCCTGTTTGGCCTGCCCCTGGACAGCAGGGGTTGATGGGGTTGATGCAAGGGCTCCAGGTTGATGTCATTTTCAGAGTCTGTAAAAGGCCCCTGGCATCAGGGATATGTTTCCTGAAAGGCAACAAAATGGGAATACATGTCAGGATCATATATGCAGGAGTACAGTATGTAGACATTCAGCAATACCAGATGGCTTCCAGTATTCACTGCTTGATTACACATCTCATTTTCAACACTGTGCAAACATAGTAAGGGAGTGGATGCAACTAAGTACCAATAGTCAGCTATCGTGTTTGTGCCATGACATATACTGATGACCGCCAACACATGACCGATGATCATACAGCCAACACAGGAGTCCATTGTAGTGTGATCCCTAGAGGTAAACCCACCTTATAATATATAAAAACAACAGTGGCAAACAAATAGCAGTGTGGTATTATAACCGCTATCAAGGGAAATTTCCAGGAGACTGGTGTACTGAATTAACAAAAAGCTTTCTACCCTTACTGTAGTCTAGTTCCTCTGTAAGTGTAACACATCTGGAGATCAATGACATGTCATCAGTACAGTTCTAAAAAAGGCTTAATGATGTGATCCCCATTCCTGTAAGTGTATTGAAATATATGCATCATGTTAGAAACAATATGGTTTCATACCTGATGGAGTACAATACTCTATTGAAAGGTACAGATATATAAATGTGCCAATGAGTTCACCTTGCGAACTAACACTCATACACAGTGGTTCCCCTAGCTAGCTGTTTGCCTTTTTAACATGGTTCTCATTAGCAAATGATTGCCTCTGAACCAATCTGTGCTTCTGAAATGTTAATTGTAGCCAACACAGCTGATTTACAGTATAATCAGCCAATCCCATGCAACCACTGAATAAGATATAAGGCATCAATATAGATTACAACCCCTTTCTCACATGTTGGAGTGGAAATTACTGGGGTATAGATATTACATCATTGCAGAGAAAATGTCTGTTAGCAGCTACTTTTTACATACAAATGTGTGTGCTACAGGCTGAAGCTGCTGCTGCTTCAGGCAATAGGCATAGGCAGAGAGGGTAAACACTTTGCAGGACAACAAGCTTTAAGAGTAAGTGTTGGACCTGTGGCAGCCTTGATATACAGACAGAGCCAGATTGAGGGTACCCATCCCACTGGAAATTAAGGTATGTGTTTAAGGTAAATATGTCAGCCAACTGTATCAGTAACACAATAAAAAATCAAAATGCTTGGTGTGTCCTAGAGAAAGGTAGGGGGTACATTACCCATTATGTCACACAGCTGGACAGCTGCCAAGTCACGTGTTATGTCATGGTAGTCCACTGTTGAGTGTGTGCTGGCAACCCTCGCATCTAGCACAACCTCCATATATGTATGGTACTTGTGCAGCTGTGGTTGTCTGTGATATCACCAGCAAAACATTGTGGGCTGCAGTCTGATATTACTGAGCCACAATTTCTGCACTTTTTAGTGTTGCACTAGGACTAGTTAAGATTGGTCCTATCTGTAGGCCTTTGACCTCTATTATTTAGATGCAGACAGTCCAACTGCACTGCTTTGGGTGGATAAATAAATGATAAGACAGGCATACATATTAAAATTTATAATGCTGATGTCAACATACATGTATTTTTATTGCTAGACGCAGCTGTAGTTGAACCCAGGACCATGTGTACCAAAAAGTAATGTTCTTAATGCATTTTACAGACTAAGCTATGGAGTCACTGTTATAGAAGGTGTATTTCTACATGTTGTAGATATCATTCCACACTGTTACATACAACACTTACAGCTATTATTATGTGTATGGCTTTAGAGTGTTGTATTTGTATACCAGAGTCTCAGTTAAATCCTATTTTCCATTAATGTTTTAGCAAGTGCATTTTTATATGTTGTACATATAATTTCAGGGTTACCTGCTAGTGGATATCTCTCTTACATCTATTCTTATGTGTATGGCTTTATAGTGATGTATTTCTCTACTAGAGTGCCAATTACAGTATTATTTTTCTATTACTCTCTTAGCTAATTTGCGTGGTGCAGCATGGTGCACAACATCACTTAAACACGTTTAATGATGGGAACGTGAGCATTACTATGCTTTGATTAAAACACCTGTGTTAATTAGCAGCTTTGTGGCATGGTGGGTTGATCCACTGTTCTGTAGGTGCAAAGGTCCTGGTTTCAAAATAGGGTGTAGGTATACTTTTTGAACATGATTAATATTGTTTCAAAAGCTTGTATCATTGTAGTGCTATTTAGCATAGCTAAGAGATGCGGCGAGCTGTACTGCATAGCCCAAAAAATCTTTAAAGTAAAAAAAAAATAGGACAGTGATCAAATGGCGTGTAAGCAGGGGGAAAAAACATGGTGAAAGGCAGGTAGGTGTGTGCAGGATGGGTGTATGAAAGAACCCTAGCTATCCATTTCTTGAACAGCAACAACTGTGTACTTTCACAGATTTTGTAGCTGAATTTGGGCTGTCACCCTCATAGAATGGTGACAACATAAGTGCATTGTCAAGCCAATCTGACAAAATTAAGTGTGTCCAGTTGACACATGTGTAAAATGGAGAGCAACGTATGGGATGATTATTTTTGGGGACACGTACCCATTATTTATTTATTTTTTTTAAGGTGAGAGTGGAATGGAAGGGACATAGGTAACTGTGGGGGAGGTTAGTTGAGAAGGTGAGGAAGCTTTTGCAGAGAGACAAGACAGACAAAACAGCAGACAGGGTTGGTGTGTAACACAAGGGGGAGTGAACACGTTGGATGGGGAGGGTGTTGTGGAATCTGAGTATCATGAATGTTACACACAGTAGCAGTGTGACTCAAGTCCTAACCTATGGGACTGTTAGCACTGTTCCTTCACTGCTCCTGTGGAGGCAGTGGTAGATGCTTGTGTATGAGGTAAGACTGCCCCACCAGTATGGACAGCATGCTCTGTATCTGGCATAGGCATGCACCGACAGTTCAGCACAGTAACCCATACACTATGCTGGCAGTTTCTCAAGGGTGATAAAATAACCCCCCCACTTCCATTCTCAGAGGGGGGGCCAACCCACAGCCTGTGAGGCATAACTATCTCATGCTGCAGGTAGTGCAGAGGCAGCAGAGGGGGCACCACCAGGCTACAGTCCAGATGGGCTGAGCCCTGGTGCCATAGCCAGACGAGCCAAGGTAGGTGGATCACCAAGAACCGGCCTACCTTGTCACACTGTAGTAAATTAAATATAAACATAAGGTAACAATAAACATAAAAAAAATGTTAGTATTAACATAATGGAAGATAATATTGATTAGTCAAACCACATATAAAGGAATGTAATGAGGATCACAACAATAAATAACATAAAGGAAAATATTTTAACAACAAACCAGTATGAAATAATGCATAAGGCCAACATAGCAGTTTGTTACAAATAATATATTAATATCAAATCATAATAATAAATAACATTAATAAAGAAGATAAGGGGTGGGGAGAGAGAGAAAAAAGTACTATTAGTAACTTCACAGGTAATATTACTACACAGACTATGAATACATACTTATACAGATGTGCAATTTCAGTTGTGAGTACAATGACTGCAACTCTTGATAGATTATGTTGCATGTACATTGCTCTCAACCCATTGGCAGACGACACTATGGGCTAAGCATTAAAAGATGCTGGTACACAGGCACAACCACAGGGAACTTTTTTTATATAATGTGTTCATACATTACTACCTAGGTGTTCTGAAAATGGATTTGTCAATACAATGCATTCCAAGTAATGTCATGTATCTGCTAATCAAACGCCAGTCATATGGGGCACTAGTCATTACATTCTTCAAAAGCAAGATAGTTGAGAGGTATGTTTGTGTACACTAAATACATTAGACAGCTGGTTATTTCTCAGCTGGCTGCCATCAGATTAGAGCCCACAGGCAGTGACTGCATGAACTTTATGCGCTTTATTTCAATATAATGAATTCTCAAAACGCCATCACCTTTAAGACTTTTCTTGCAAAAGTTTGTGTGAAATCCTACATTTACACTCATGCATAGCTGTGTATAGTATCACAATGGAAACCAAATGTAGAGAACACATGAATAATGAGCATTTTAGTTGAAAACAGTAGTTAATCAAAGCACCATCTCCTTTTACACTATAATGATTACTATCACATGAAATCTGGCAGTTACACACATGTATGGTTGTGTAGATCGTCTGTAAACCTAACTGTATACTTAGTTCATTAACTGAGTGCTATGTACAGCATATGTTTGGGAAATTATCTGAACTGAGACTTAACACTTACTCTGGTTACTGTACTACATGCATATCTGAAATTAGATGATGCATTATTTCTTGCCTGATGCCTGATTAGAACACATGCAGTAAATACAGGAATAATGAAAACTTATTTGTAAAGATTACTCATCAAAGCACAATCCTGTTTTAAACTTTATTAACAATGTTCCTTAAAATTCGACATTTAGACACATGGTAGCAGTCCAGGACTTCAGTATCCTTACCCACATACCATTTTCATTCACTGGGTGGAATATACAGCATTATTTCAGGCAGAATGGCCAGAACACAGGCTTGAACCTTACCCTGGTTATTGCATTACATTCATTTCAGACATTTGTTGCTACATTCTTTATTCATTCACATTTAACAGTTGACTGGTGTCATATTAGAACACACATGCAGTGAAAACAAGAATAATGAATGCTTATTTGAAAAGATTACTTATCAAAGCACACTCCTGATTTTAAACTTTATTGATAACGTTGCTTAAAATCTGCTATTTAGACACATGGACAGCAGTCCAGGACTTTAGTATCCTTACCCACATACCATTTTCATTGACTGGGTGGAATATACAGTATTATTTCAGACAGAATGGCCAGAACACAAGCTTGAACCTTACTCTGGGTAATGCACTACATTTATTTCAGACAGTTTTTGCTGCATTCTTTATTCATTGACATTTAACAGCTGACTGGTGTCAGATTAGAACACACATCTAGTGAATACAGGAATACTGAGCACTTTTTATTTGAAAACATTACACATCAAAGCATTATTACCCTTTAGAATTTGCTGAATAATTTTGCTTTAAATCTGGCATGTAGACCATAGATAGCTGTGCAAGACGTCTAATAAATAAACCATATACCCTGTCCATTAATTGAGTGCAACCTACAGCATATTTCAGACAATGTGCACACCAGAACAGTGACTCTTACTATTGGTAGACCCCAGCATTAACTGATGATGGGAAGCTGTACTACACAGTGCTGCATGTTTACCTGATTTAACTTGCTTTACAACTTCAGATAGGCAGTGATACATTACTAAGCATGTTACATGTCCCAGGTATGTCATACCTGACTGTTAAGACTGCAAACTCTGTAAATAATTTATTATAAGATTAGGTTATGCATTAAGTTATTACTTTGATGTTTCCCTACTTACCACATGCTCATCTCATCTTGGCAAGGTGCCCAGAATGGGACTGGACATTGCGAGCCCTCTCTTCTGCAGTTGTAAGAAAAGCAAACTATTATGCATACCACTTTTGCACAGATTCAGCTTGTATATTTCTAAAGTACTGCCAAACATACTTATATATGTGTGGTCTGCCCAGCCTGAGCTTCATTGACCCAGGTGTACAAGGTTCCCCTCTTCCTACTCTTCAGTTCATCATAGCTGTGATGACACTGCTCACCAGTGTGTGGATACCGGTAGCACTGATAAGTTCCCCCGCCAACTGATCCCAGGCCTCAGACTTACACATTGAGCCCTGGTAATCACCCTGCAGCAGCCAGGGTATACGATTCTTACCCAAGAGTTCAGCAAAAACTTTGGACTCTTGCACACCCCACCTCTGTACCCAATAGCATGCTCCCTCTCCAACACCACCAGCATATTGGCAGCCAAGTGAAGGCACCAATGAATGGTGTGAAATTCCCGCCAATTTGCCTTTATATAGGCTGTCTTCCTGCCCTTACACATCATGCTGTAACTTTCAAAAAAGTGCCATGATGCTTAGCATCACACAAACTTGCACAAATCATGTTTAAGCATAGCTTAGCAACAATGTAGACGAAATGACAATCCCAACGGTGCACCAAAGTGCTGTGAACAATCCAACGAAACTGTTATGGTTTAATTCTTTATTGGAACAAACAATCAAAGATAGTAAGCGCTTTCACGTCCTTCCGACGCTTCTTCAGACTTCAAAGATATTCCATACAAATCACCTCTTAAATATAAACACAATTATCACATTTGCATCATTAATGTATTGGTATTAGTGAATTAAAGTGCTAGTGCATATTCACTCAGACTTGTGGAGACTCTAACCACTAAGACAGCTAAAAACAACCCTAGAGACTATATTAAAACTCATACAATGTCTCAGGAGCTTATAAAAATATGAATAAAATATAATAAAGCGCTAAAACCACAGTATACGAAAAATGTAAAATGTATATAAAAAATATATAAAAAAAACATGACGTATAGAAGAATCTGTCTTGCTAGCATGGACAAAACATACTGATATGTTAAAACATGTAACAATTCATATGTTTATCTAAAGTATGTATGTCTCAATGTTTGAGAGACCTAGCTGCTAAAAAAGGCCTTAACGTTATTTTTTAATTTAGCCCATATTTGTGTGACTGTAGCCTAAGAATCCATTTGCTTTCTATTTCCCCTGTATAGTTCTTCACATCACCCAACCTATTGGTTTTTCTCACTAGTTCTAGTGCTCTAAACTTAAAACTATGTAGGGATCCATATTCCATGATGTGACGTGCTAGGGCATTAGTGGCATTTTGCTTGTTCACTGCGTATATGTGTTCTCTTATACGTTCACAAAGGGTTCTGTTAGTCTTCCCTACGTAATACTTATCACAAGATTGACATTGGGCTAAATATACTAAATCCTTTGTTCTGCAATCTGCATAGCCTCTGAATGTGTAGGTATGGCCTGTATGTGGATGTATAAAGGCATCATTCTCTGCTATATATTTGCACTGATTACATGTGCGGCAGGAAAAGGTCCCTATTCTTTGTGACTGTATGGACTTTTTTCCTGTTTGTTCATAACACAATAGCCTTTTTAAAGATTTCATGTTTTTATAGGTTATATTAGGTTTCTCATCCACTAGCATCTTTATTTTGTCATCCATCAATAATAATAATATTTGTGTGACTGTAGCCTAAGAATCCATTTGCTTTCTATTTCCTCTGTATAGTTCTTCACATCACCCAACCTATTGGTTTTTCTCACTAGTTCTAGTACTCTAAACTTAAAACTATGTAGGGATCCATATACCATGATGTGACGTGCTAGGGCATTAGTGGCATTTTCCTTGTTCACTGCGTATATGTGTTCTCTTATACGTTCACGAAGGGTTCTGTTAGTCTTCCCTACGTAATACTTATCACAAGATTGACATTGGGCTAAATATACTAAATCCTTTGTTCTGCAATCTGCATGGTTCTTAGCATCACACAGCTTTTCTAAATGTAACATTTCTTTTTAATTTTAAATTAAACAGATGTTTCACTCACCTGACACATTTCCACAGTAATATACGTAAAACATATGACTGCTCAGGACTCGAATCTGATACTGAAAGTCATGACTCAACCTATCTAGCCACTTGTATAGTAAAGGGAAGAAGCATATCTTCACATGTACTACTACGATGCCTGTTACCATTATGCAGCTGCACATTGCTAAGCACAACACAACTACAACAATTAAATACATACGGTTTCTATTTTAGTTGTCTACCAGCATTTCTAAACACTGTGCCGCTCCACTCAAACAAGGAGAATGAAAAAAAAATAACAATTGATTACATCCAGTTTCTATTTTTAGATATATGCCAGATGTCTTCTGTAGATGTATAAGCACAGCTTGGTATCACTAAGCACTATGCCATACCGCGCAAACAGGGAGAGACAAACAAAAAAAAAGTCCAAAGCACTGACAGAAGGGCCACACCACACCACAAGTCAGATAAGAAGGCTTTATTCAGGGTGTGTTAAAATACAAAAACAAAAACATAGACACTGCTACAGTACATCAGTGTTTTTGTCCATAAGACTTCATCAAATTAATATTACAATTCGCCAGACTGCCATTTATCCCATATTTCAATCCCAAACCACCAATGAATTCCTTTTGTATATAAAACAATGAGCCAGTCATAAAAATACATAGAAAATTAAACATTTTGTCTCACTATAAATATACAATAACTAATCCGACATCCTAAACCCATACAACAATATATAAAATCTAGAATAACCTACATCAATTCTTGCCCATATCTATTAAAAATCCTTCTGTTTTCCTAAGCTAATTAAATACATAAATCAAATTTGAGTGGAAACTGTGAATTATTTCTAATCCAAAAATTAGACATTACAAGGCACTAAAAAATCACACCCAGGTAAAGTACCTTCCCTTTTGGAAAAATATTAATGTAAAAGCCTCCTAGGCAATAAGAGCATTGTAAACCAATAATCCAAAAGAAACCGAACAGGCTGAAGTAAAAAGGTTTAATTATATTCCGAATCACACCACTGTCTTAAAATATTTAAAATAACAAAGAAACAAATGCAGTAAACGCTTTTGTTTGGCTGTGCCAAACTTCCTCTGACAAAGGAGCCATAATTTCCTGTTCTTTAAATAACAAGTGGCTCGCTACATAATTATACTGGTCAATTTCCCTCTTAAACAAATTAACCCCTCAAAGATATTTTAAAATACTAATCATTTCTGTTTCAACCAGTAATTTCATTTTTATGTTCTGATAAATTAACTGAACAACGTACACAGTACGAAATACAATTTCTTAAAAAAATGTATGAATATATAAATATATATGACCTTGATGAAAATGTATTTATATAAGCTACTACATATCCAAAATGGAATTGTATATGAATATTGGTATAAATATAAATATAAATTAACCTTATAATAAATACTATCAGTAATAAACATGCCGCACACCAATAAAAACAATTAAACGTACCTAATAGTGTTATCTGTCTAAGGACTTTAACCTTAAAATACTCCCAACAGAAAGTACACCATTTAATCCTGGTCAACAATGTGCGTTCAATTTAATTTGCCATTTTAATTCCATTTTTTCTAATAAAGCTTGCCATGCTCCCCCCTCTTATTTAATTGTATAGTATCCAGAATTACAAATTTAAATGAATGTGAGGAATATGTATTCACATGTTTTGCCAAAGCATTGGTTTCAGCTTTATCACAAATCGCCCTAATATGTTCTCCCATCCATTCTTTTAGTTTACGCTTGGTTTTCCCGACATAAAACTAGAACAAAATGAACATATTTCCCAGTAAACTATTCTTTCAGTGTTACAATTAACTTTCCCCAATGCTCTGATATTATTGCCATTTATAAATACTGAGCTAGTTTCTAATACGTATCTACAGTAAAAGCCTAGCAGCTCTAAGTTTTAAAACTGGGGCTAGGGACAATGCATCATTACAAACATACAAACATTCATTAAAATGTGTTTTAGCTAAGTTTCAGTTTTTTGTATTAGAAGAAATAACTAAAGATGTGAGGGCTGGTATATGGGAAACAAAAATTAAATATTGAGAGTTATACTGGCAAATTGTTTTAGATGCCAGTAAGCCACCTGGACTTGATGCAGTGTCCCTAGCCTTCTTATCTGACTTCTGGTGTGGTGTGGCCCTTCTGTCAGTCCTTTGGATTGATTTAAATGTTTTTTCTGGCACTGGTTTTCTCCTTTTTGCTATGAAACAAAAAAAAAAAAAAGAAAATACAATTGATTAAATCTGGTTTCCATTTTTAGATATATACCAGATGTCTGCAGTATACATATAAGTGCAGCTTGGCATCGCTAAGCACCATGCCGCACCACACTAACATCACATAAAAAAGTGTCCTGTGCTTACTACCTGTCTGGATGTGTCTGGATGTTTTCTGGACAGTCCACAAGTACAGGACAACCTCTACACTGTTGCTTGCATGGATTCAATATCAGTGTTATTGTGATCTCCCTCTGCAGTGTGCCGCGATTAATATGCATGGTGTGCTGCCGAGGGGGAACTGTGGCCATGTACATAAATACATTCCATGTAGGCTCTACACAGAGCCTACACAGATTTTATTGAATCCTGGGGATTTTCTTCGTTATTTAATTTTTCATATTTATAGATTCATTTTATGTTTTCTTCTCTTATAGCAAATAATTCCAAATTGGAAGCCACTCACTCTCCAGCCAAGACCGGAATAGATGGTCAAGAGGAGAAGGTCAACACCTGCACCACACCACATGGAACACATAGCTCTCTAAAACACCAACCATCACAGACCTGACATAAAAAGACAAATCACACACCTACCTTCGCGGAGGCCCTCAGTAGAAACAGCAGAGATCACCAAGGCAGGAATGCACTCAACCACCATAGCACACCACAAACCACAAGACACATAGCTCACCTACACAGTGTGCCCCTCAACCTAAGCCCCTAAGGCAAAACAGCTTGCCCAATACAATAATCATAGGTGACTCAATAGTGAGGCACACTGATGTCCCACTCACTAGGTTGAATAAGGAGAAGGTAACAGTCAGTTGTCTATCAGGCACCAGAATCTGCCACGTAGCACATGCACTCAGGTCACTCCACAACAAGTACAAGTATGACTCTGTCATTGTCCATGTGGGTGTGAATGACCTGAGATGCACCTCCCTGGACTACATGAAAAGAGACATGTTGGAGCTCTCAGATTAAGTCGCCTAGGCAGGTATGACTCTAGCCCTGAGCAGTATCCTACCATCGCACAGAATGATACCACAGTACAAACAGAAAATGATTGACTTCAACAATTGGCTAAGTTTCTGGTGTCATTCTAAGGGGATACAGTACCTGTCTAGTTCAGATGACATGATTGACAGATCTCGATGCTTTGCCAGAGATGGCCTGCAACTGTCACTCGTGGTTTTCTGGGTATTGGCTAAGGCTCTTGCCACCACCATAGTGCCTTTTTTAGGCAGTCTTCCAAAGACCAAATTCCCAAAGTAACAGCTATAAATAAATGCAATCTGAGGGTCATGCTGCTCAATGCTAGAAGTCTAAATCTTAAGATGCACTCACTCAAAGCACTCCTCAAAATGGAGAATATCGACATTTGTGCTGTAATGGAGACCTGGTTTAAAGCAGCAAAAAGCACCCCTGCGCTACCAGGCTATAACTCATTCCACACCTTTTGGCCCCAGAACATGGAATGAAGCTCCAAAGGTGGTGGTGTCTCCATATTCATAAAGAATATGCACACCTTCAGACTAGTAGCCCAGCAGAACACATCTGAGATACTCCAGGTACAACTAATATTGGGTAAGATGGTGGTAAAGGTTGTAGCCTGCTATAGGTCCCCAAAGATGTCCCAAGACTCTCACTCCACATTCCTAAGCACCCTGGAAATTATTAAGATCCAGCCCAACACTCTCATACTAGGTGACTTCAACTACCCTTCCATCAGCTGGGAAAACTACTCATGTACTGGCCCAACACTTCCTGGAATTCATCAATTCCAATGCCCTGGATCAGCTCATTCTTACCCCCACTAGAGGAAGCAGGATCCTTGACCTAGTTATTACTAACATGGGCAACCATTGCTCTACACCAATAGTCAATTCCTCGCTGGTTAGATCTGACCACAAACTAATCACCATGGAAATCCACATCTCACTCACATCCCCTGCAAAGGTATCCACCATGAAAGACCTCCAAAGCTGACTTTGGACTCCTAAAAACAGAGGTGGCTAACTTCACGGCACCCATGCCAATGGAAAATAGATGCATGACTGCCAAGTCATATACCAATGCACTGTATGAACACGTACATAAATGCATGGACCTAGCCATACCCAACAGAACCAAGATGCTCTCCTCCAAAAAAAGGAAGTCATTCTGGTGGTCCCCTGTCATTAATAAACTCTATGACAGAAGGATGAAACTGTTGCAGAAAAAGGTGAAGTCCCAAGACTGGAAACATTCCCTTATTAGCCTCAACAAAAAGTTGAGATCCCTCATCAAAACCTCCAAAGCCAGCTATGAAGGCAGAATTGTAGCAGACACTGAAAACAACCACAAAGCCTTCTGTGGTTATATCAAGAATCTCCATGACAATATCCAGATTTGCTCTGAGTTACTGCAAAATGGTACCTCCTATACTGAGCCAACGGATATTGCCAACATACTGGCCGACAGATTCAGTGCCAACTTTACCCCCCCCAAAGGACCTATGTCAGTACAAGAAGAGTGCCAGGCACCCAGCATTACTGCAGCACAGGTTAACACTGCATTGTCTAAGGCCAAGAATACAGCTTCCATGGGACCCAACAATATCGCTGGCTGTGTTCTACATGAATTACAAAGTGAACTGGAACCACATCTGTGTGCTCTGTTCACTCATAGCCTCACCTCAGGCTTTGTTCCTACCAAATGGCATACTGCTACAGTCATCCCTCTCTATAAAGGAAGAGTTACTACAGATCCTGGAAATTATCATCCCATTAGCCTGATAAGTCTAATATGTAAGGCTATGGAGTGCATCATCATGGACATAATTAACAAGGATATAGGGAATCTCCAAACTCTAGATCTCACGCAATTTGGTTGTGTGAAAGGTAGATCATGCCTGCTCAAACTGGTTGACTTCTTTGAGTCAGTCACCAGAGCTGTGGATGAGGGCAAGGCAGTTCATACAGCCTACCTTGATCTGGCCAAGGCCTTTGATACCATTCCCCACTCAGGAATTATTGATAAACTCACCAAACTAGGCATCAACCCCTATAATCACTAGGTGGGTTGCAAATTGGCTCACAGATAGAACCCACAATGTGAAAGTAACGGACACCAAGTTAGACTGCCGACCAGTCATGAGTGGAGTCCCACAGGAATCAGTCCTCGGTCTTCTCCTGTTTGGCACCTACTTCTCAGAAGTCCAAGCCAACACAGAGGGACTCTGGCTGACCAAATTCGCAGATGACTGCGAGCTGGGAGTTATTATTAACTCCCCAAGTGATGCAGACATCCTACAGAAAGGACTCACTGAGACCAATTACTGGTGTAGAAACCATGGCCTTCGGCTTAATGCCAAAAAATGCATCTTCATCCCCTTTGGGAAAAACTCAGTTCACATTAATTACCACATCGATGGAGGACACAGGTTGACAGCAACCTCTCCTTCGACCACCACATTACCACTGTGGTCAGAAAGTCCTTCTATGTGGCACATCTCATTACCAAGGGTTTTGCATCCAGGAAGAAAGGGGTCATCATCTCTCTCTACTCTTCCCTCATTAAACCAATCATAGAGTATAATGCCCCATTTGGCATGTACCTCACTAGACACCTACAACAGCTGGAGAGGCCACAAAAGTACCTCATGAAGAGGATCCTAAGCCTTAAACACATGTCCTACATGGACAGAATCAAAACACTCCAGCTATTCTCTGTCTCATATCATCTACTAAGAGGAGATCTGCTTGACTTACAAATTCCTGTCTGACCCAGCTCTGTTAGAAATGCTCCATCTAAAGAAATCCCAATCCCTTCACACCATACACTCCAGAGACCTCAAACTCATTACCACAAACCAAAATAGTGGTCTGAGTGCCCAAAATTAAAACTGGTAAACCTAAAATAAGGCACACAGAGCTCAGCAAATGTACTTCTTTAATCCACACAAACACAAATAAAGCCACAGCAAATGAAATCACTGCAGAACAATAATGCTGTAAAAGTATATCCATATATGTTTTCGTCAAAATAACTTCATCAGATACCTAACCTCTCTTTCTTTGATGAATAAATAAACTAATCTAGTTCAAATGAACCAATGGAAAAACATCTTGAATTAAACATGCAAAATGCATTGAAATACATGGACCTTAAAGGTAAATGAATCTGAATGTTAAAACCAAATAAATAAATATGTATCTATATTGTTAGGTAAAATCTTGATGAGTGGATAGGAAAGAGAAAGTTCACCCCGGGGATCACTCCAGTGGCTCTACTTGATAGAGGCACTGGGAACTAACAATGGGTGGCACAATGCCAGGGCACTTCTATGGGCTAGGCTTGTAAAGGCCCCAGGGTCATTAGCCTAGTACAAACCTACGCACCTTGAATATATTCCTTAATTATTTCATATAGTCCTTCTTGCTGTCTTGTTTGCTTACCTTCCTTAGTTTTTAATTCTCTTATTATTTTTCCTTCTTTTATTATTTTACTGAAATATGGTGCTACCTCTTCTTTCTTTCATTGTAAATAATAATTTTGTTTATATATCAAGTTGTAATTTTAATTTGATTTATTTTATATATTTCTCTTTCTTTTTCATAAAAGGAATTTTTCTTCTCTAAGTATCTGAATGTTTCTTGATGTAATATTTATACCTCTCTTTTCCTTTTCTTCCTTATGTATTCTAAAAGCATTTTTTATATTTCTCTTTAAAATTAAGCAACCGGTCAGTCCATTTCTCATAAAACTCTGTCATATTCATATAACTGTTCCATAATTCCATAAGTTCTTTTTTTCCTCTAAATCTAATTCCTTTTCATTAATTTTCTTTATTCCTTTTCCTGTTCTTATATTTTCTTCATTTTCCTGTACTTTAACCAATATAGCCACATAATTTGAAAATCCAGGATACTTAATTCCTTTTTTTACTTTTAAACTATCAGATATTAAAAATAATCAATTTCTGTCCTAATTTAAATCTTTTGTAGGCCCAGTGGTTATTCTCCCATACACTTAACTTTCCACTTCTCATAATTTCTTTAACCATTTTAACATCACAATTGCTCTTATTTTTTTCTTAAATTACAATTAAAATCACCCACCGCAATAATGTCCATATGTACACAAACATATTCAAGAATATTTTTAAACATCATTTCTCTCTCTTTTTTGTTACATATGTGGATAAAGCTATAATTCTGTACACGTATATTTCCATCTCAAGTCTATTACCGTAATTCATTCTAGTTCCACTATGGCTACCTCTAACATTTTAATGCCTTCTTGACACAATATACATATGCCTGAGCACATTTCTTTCTCCATGTTCCAAACTACCTCATCATTTCAAAGTTGTTCAGTTTGTTTTCTTTCTTCCTCTGTTAATAATCTGATATCTTCTAAAACAATAATATGTGCATCTATTGCAGCACACCATTGTAATATACTTATTCTCCTCATATGATTTTCCATACTGTTCACATTTAAAGCTAATATTTTTAGCTTTTAAGAACAGTTAGTATAATAACATGTTTATCCCTTTCCTTTATTGTTTTCCCTATCAATTTCTTTTTATTTCTTACTGTACACCAGTCAGTTTCTACCTCATTACTCTCCTCTATTTCTTACTTTCTTTAACTTCATGTATAACCTCTTTATCAGTTACATCGTTTTGTACATTTTCTTGTATAACACATTCTACTATCTCTTTATCCTGTATAACTTCATGTTCATTTTCATTTTCTTGCACATTCATTTCACGTTCTAGCCATGAATGGTTAGTATTGCCACATTTTTTCCACTTTAAATCACATTTTGTGCATTATGCCCTGTTTTACCACATAAATAACAACATATTTTATCACATTCATTGATTAAATGATACTATTTCCGCAAAAATAACAAGTCTTTAGTTGACCCCTGTATTTCACAAACCCCCTATTACCATGAACATTAATAATACTATGTACGTGCATAACATAATAATTTTCCATTTTCAGTATTATTCCACATTCCCATCCCCCAGTCCATAGTCCTCTTTCATTATATATTTTTGTAGTGTCCATTATGTCTTTAGATATAGTTAACAAATGTTCTTTCAGTTCTTTTGCTTCAACTTCATTTCTAAACTGGATCATTATTCTTTTTTTTTTCGTTTGTCTGTAAAAAGCTTGCACTACATATTCTGACCTCGGATAAATATTCTTTGTTTGTTCATATGCACCCCAAAAATTTTCCATGACCTGCCCAGTCTCAAATATCAAGTCACAAACAGTCTCTTCATTAATTAAAATAAATGCTCTTACCACTTTTGCTTTATCACCCAGAGGTGCTATGACAGAGTCCCAAACCTCATACCTGTACAAACTTTCTTCTTTTTTACTGCTTACATGTACTGTAAACTTCTTTTTTGTTTCATGTACTTCTCCTTTCTTCTTTCTCCAACAGTTTGTGCATACGTTTTTGTCTCTGGAACTTTTTCTGGCGCAGTTTCTTCTTCTCCTTTTTCTTCTTATATTTTTCCATGATGACACTCCATGAAATTGCTGCTCCACTTTCTGGCTTACTTTGGTTTACCATTTCTTCCAAATAATCATCCCACAACCCCCCCACCACCACCACCACCACCACCGATTGGAGAGTTGTCATTATACATTTTTCAGAGGTAACTGTCTCTTCTTCAAACAATCTCCTCTGAAAGTTTTCCTCTGAATCCATCTCTGTTTCAACTAGTCTCCTTTTCCTTCACAATCTCCTTCTTCTCCAATGTCACTGTTTTTTTTTCTGCACCCACATCAGAATAAAAACTTCTGGTAGTGATTCTACCATTTCAACTACATTTTCAGCAACTTTCATTCCTGTTTCAGCACAAGCTGAATCAGCCATGTTTTCTCCCTGGTTCTCCAGGCCACCTTCATGCCTGGAACAGTAACAGGAAATCTGTTGTGTCACACACAAATGATTCCCCCTACTACCAAGAGTAAGGGAAGTTCCCTGATGCCCTGGCTAAATTCCCCCTACTAGCAGAAGTACCACTCTGAGTCTTCATGAAAAGAGGCCATCAGCCTAATGGAACAAACCTGGTTAACAAAGGATAAATAAAAATAGTCAGCACCCTAGCTTTAAGAGGACACATGACTATGCTACAGCTGACAGATGCTAGTGCAACTAAGTGCTGCTGAATGCAGATTATTGTAACTTCAAACATGTGTGAGATGCAACTCACAGCATTTTATAGAGCACTCTACAACTGTATAAAGACCCTCTAAAAATTTGTGAATTCCATCCATCATGGGAAAGTCAATGGGTAACCTGAATACAATGAAATGTCTTCACTGCCATCATGCAAAGTATCAGAGACTAGTTTGTGTCTTCTCTGAAATTCTCTCTCCATCTCTCTGTATATTATACCAGGCTTATGAAATGATTCACAAATCTTTCATAAGGTGCCCCTTGCCTCATAAAACAAGCTTATCAAATGGTATATCACACTTTATTTACTTATTTACATTTTGTCAACAGGATCAACCCTCACCCTGGTTAGCCCTACTGGGCAGAGTCAAGTTACAGTCCTACTTTGAGTTTAACCAGTTATCTGAAGTGTGAGCAATGAAGTTATTGCATTATAGAAACAAAACAAAAGCAGCTATACTAGGCCATTTAAGAAAAGAGAGAGCTGCATTACCAAGTGGAACAAGGAAGCAAACTGTTAAAATTCAGCTGTAGACAACTGTAGACAGAAGTAAGAGATTGCATAAATGTGCACAACATTTCAGTGATAGGCAAGATTGTAGAAAAATAAATAAGGAAAAAATAAGTTTATGTAGCAGTAGAAGGCTCCATGCTATCACCTGGTTCAGCATTTGTGGATGTGAGAGCCTCCTGAGTAGAGTAAGAGGCTTCTAGATTCACAATGCTATCCGCCTATCATGCGTGGTCTCCCAAACTCCATAGTATATCTGTTCTCTCCCTCACTGTTTCATAAATTCCTAATGCATATTGCAGCTGTTTCCTAAAAAAAACAATACCCATTCACCACCAATGTCAAGATTCTTGGGACAGAGCTAACAAGAGATATAGCAGCAGGATAATTGTGATGCCCACTTCCCTGAATAATCCTAAACATATATTTTTTTCATCTGATAATATCTGGTTGACTTCCTTTTACATGGTAACTCTTTCATTTGATGTTGCCAAGTCGAACCAATCTTACATATTCAGTTGGGATGGTTCTAGTAATTGCAGTTGTGATAGCAAACAAGCATTGAGAAAATAAATTAAACACACTGGCAAAGCACTTAAATCAAGTACTGGCAGATACCAGAAAAATTAAAAGGCCAATTGCAAATATCTTGGAGGAGAATAGATCACTTACCACCAAAAGTGAGTTTTTGCAATCTGCATCCTTCATAAATGAGACTGAAATTAAATCATTGCAATTTAAGCGAGATGCCTGGGAGAAAGAGATTTCAAAACTTAAAGAATTTTTTGATGATAATGAGAACCATTACCAATGTAATAACTTTTGGCTCCTTGACTTAAACGAAGGCCCTGAAGGTATGGGTATGAGGGAAGTCTTAGAAAAATATCTTCGAGAGTATTTTGATATTCAGCTCCCCATTTCTGTTGAATGTGCATACAAAGCAGTTAGAGCCTTGCTATTGGTATATAACCAATCATACAATGCTACCTTCCCACCTGTTAAACTATGCAGACAAAGAATTGCTGCCAGATAAAGCTAAAAGGGGAAAATATTTCTACTATTGGGTCAGAAAATTAGATTAGTATAGGACCCCAGAGAGAAGCCAGAAATTTTTCCATATAAAGAAATTGTCTTATCAGAATAATATTTTTACATAGATTATGTACTTTGCTACTCTGATGATGATTCTAAAAGGCAACAATTGTAGGCTTTCATTTCATGAATCAGCAATGTCCTTTCTGCACCATCTGATGATGACTGATTTGTTAAAGCTTACCAAGCCTAGTTCTTCACTGCAGCAGACACACCTGTACCTGATGCCCAGGTTCCTATGCAACAGGACAGACCACATGGAGAATAACCTCACCACTCTAAGAGGGTTATGCAACCAAGAAAATTTACTGCAATGGCAGGCAATCCCATTGTCATTTAATTCATTTAATTTAATTCCACAACAAAAACACTATTGAAACTGTAGTCAAACAACATGCCTCTACTTGCTCAAGTGAGACTAATTTCTACTCTCATTTCAGGAATTCTGCAAAGGGCATTTTTTTTTAATTTTAAAATTAGTTAGTTTGGGATGTGTTGGTGCAGCCTGCACTAATTTTGTGATTCTAAGCTGTAACAGTTGTTTTGTTGAAAGTGGCATTTGCCATTCTTCTGTGGTTCTTCAATGGTGGAATCTTTGTACTTGCGTAAGAAGCAGTGTGGAGTGGAGGGGAGTGTGCCACTTGCCAAAAAAATGTTTGCTATATTTTACAATTTTTGGTGAAACTGCATTCCTCCATAGAGTAAAGCAGTTCTAGCTGTATTGTTTCATTCACAACTCTCATTTTTTTACATTACTTTATACAACAGAAAGTGACAAATACCTTATTGTGGAGACCACTCAAAAAACTGACAGTCTGTGATAGGGAGATCTAATTCTGAAAATAACATTCCTTAACATCCTGATAATGGAACAACTTGTGTTAGAGCTAATCAGATAGTTACATTCTGTACACTGCTGTCTGTAACACCAGTAAAAACACACTAAAACACAAGCTGTTTCATCGACACCACAGCAGACAGTTTTTGTTAAATGAGCAAATAACCAACAAAGTGGTACCATGAAGAAAACAGTTTTATTGTTTAAACAAAAAAAAAACAGTTTAGTGTTCAAAACTTTCCATATATGCTTTTGTTCCATACAAACATATAAGGGACTTCATCAGAACTGAATTAGACTCCTCTTATAAGTGCTTTTATACACTATGTCACATATCACAATTAGTTTGTTCAATAATGTTTAAAATGATTTAAAAAATTAAGATAATGACAAAACTACATTTAGTAAAACAAACTTGCACTGGAATAAAACTTGTTGAAAACAATTATCTAACCACTGTTAAAACTTGACAGGAATGAATACATTAGGTAGAAAATAAAAAATGGGTCTGTACAACTGATGCACAAATTGGAAAACCACCTGAATCATTCAAATTAAATATGAATTATAAAAATTACAAAGTTTATACATCCAACAAACATATTAAGAACATCACAACTATTGATGTTAAAATAATATACTAAATAGATAAATAAATATTCATCTTATAACAAAACATATACTGTACAAATGTAATAATTTGGTAGCTCTTAAGGCTAGGTGTAATAACTTTCTCATTAATACCAGGAAATAAAGTTGCATTAAGACACAACTGCCAGTATAACTGCTTGTTTTCTGTGGTGGTCTCCCATGCTGCTTACTGACACAAGGGGCACCTGGACTGCTGTACAATAACATTTCAATGTGTAATTGCATTAAGCTGGTAGTTTGATAATAAGTAAAGCACATTTAAAATCTGTATTAATTTAGATGCTTGCGTGCACGTTTATTATAGTAGAATAGCAGAAAAGAACCTGCATTTACATACATACAGAATTCAGAGAAACATTACTAGTACCCTGCTAATCTTTGATGCAGATTTTTTTTTAATATTTACCTTCTTGCTTTGCTTCTGCTACTTAATTTACTCTGCTTGTGAGCAGCATCTCATTTCCTAACTGCACCTGGCCAGTAAGAAAGGAAGTAATCATCAACAGTCCCAAAAAACACACAGACCACAGGAATCATCTGGTTCCATTGACCCTGCCAGTGTATTAAAAAATAAAATGAACAGTCCCAAAAACACATTGCCTCCCCAGTATCTTGTTAAACCCTGCCACGTTATAATACATATAAAAAAGTCAGCAGTGGCCCTTAAAGGTTTCACACAGTATCAGTATCTGATTGACCCTGCCAGGAAAAAATAAAGTGAGAAACAGAAAGTGGATGCCAACAAACTAAGTATAAAATGAAAAATGGTGCCAAAGGAAAGAACAGTCCAACCAAGTGTTTAAGTATACATCATGTGTTCGATACCTGCCCAATGAAAATACAGGTACCCATTTTTCTCCTCCCCCACTTCACGCACACTCAAGCCAGTCAACACTACCTTGGTTAAATGGCCATTAGGCATAAATAATAACTATGTAACCACAAAGCAGTTCAAAAAATAAAACATACTAAAAAATTGCATATGTATGTGTGTATCTATATGGGTCTACTTCAGTAGATCAAACTTTTACAAGTTCGAACCACATATGACCAAGACCATATGTTTGAACTTGCAAAAGGTTGAACACTAAAATAAAAAACACATAAAACAAAAAAACCCCACAAAACTAAACGTCTATAGCAGGGGGGCTATGCCCGCCTGCACCCCCCACACCCCCTTACTTAAATATACCAACTCCGAGATCACACTGGGAAATCTTCCCTTTCCGCTCTGTATGGAGATCTCCATTCAGTCCGATCAAACTGTTACAAGTTCGAACATATGGTCTCGGCCATGTGTAGTTCGAACTTGTAAACATTCGATCAACTGAAGGAGACCCATACATATATATATATATATATATATATATATATATATATATATATATATATATATAAAGTAAATGCAAGTGTTTTTTTTAAATATGTATGAGGGAGGAGCATAGGGTGACATACAAGAGTGGAGGAAGATGCACACAGGTGGATTATATCCTATGTAGGAGGGCCAATCTGAAGGAGATTGGAGACTGTAAAGTGGTGGCAGGGGAAAGTGCAGTTAGGCAGCATAGGATGGTGGTTTGTAGGATGACACTGGTGATCAAGAAGAGGAGGATGAGTGTGAGGGCAGCACCAAGAATCAAATGGTGGAAATTAAAAAAGGGTAATTGTGAGGTGATGTTCAGGGAAGAGTTAAGACAGGCACTGGGTGGCAGTGAAGAGTTATTGAATAGCTGGGTAACTACAGCAGAGCTAGTAAGAGAGATGCTAGAGGGGTGCTTGGTGTGACATCTGGAAAGAGAAAGGAGGACAAGGAGACCTGGTGGTGGAATGAGGAAGTACAGGAGAGTATACAGAGAAAGAAGTTGGCGAAGAAGAAGTGGGATTGTCAAAGAGATGAAGAAAGTAGACGAGTATAAGGAGATGAGGTGCATGGCAAAGAGAGAGGTGGCGAAGGCTAAGGATAGGGTGTATGAAGAGTTGTATAAAAGGTTGGACACTAAGGAAGGAGAAAAGGACCTGTACTGACTGGCTAGACAGAGGGACCGAGCTAGTAAAGATGTGCAGCAGGTAAGGGTGATAAAGGATAATGAGGGAAACATACTCACAAGCGAGGAGAGTGTGTTGAGCAGATGGAAAGAGTACTTTGAGGGGTTGATGAATGAAGAGAATGAGAGGGAGAGAAGGTTGGATGATGTGCGGATAGTGAATCATGAAGTGCAGTGGATTAGCAAGGAGGAAGTAAGAATAGCTATGAAGAGGATGAAGAACGGAAAGGCTGTTGGTCCAGATGACATACCTGTGGAAGCATGGAGGTGTTTAGGTGAAATGGCAGTGGAGTTTTTAACTAGATTGTTTAATGAAATCTTGGAAAGTAAGAGGATGCCTGAGGAATGGAGAAAAAGTGTTTTGGTACCAATTTTAAGAATAAGGGTGATGTGCAGAGCTGTAGTAACTACAGAGGGATTAAACTGATCAGTCACAGCATGAAGTTATGGGAAAGAGTAGTGGAAGCTAGGTTAAGAAGGGAGGTGATGATTAGTGATCAGCAGTATGGTTTCATGCCAGGAAAGAGTACTACAGATGTGATGTTTGCTCTGAGAGTGTTGATGGAGAAGTACAGAGAAGGTCAGAAGGAGTTGCATTGTGTCTTTATGGATTTAGAGAAAGCATATGACAGGGTGCCTAGAGAGGAGTTGTGGTATTGTATGAGGAATTCGGGAGTGTCAGAGAAGTATGTAAGAGTGGTACAGGATATGTATGAGGGCAGTGTGACAGCGGTAAGGTCTGCGGTGGGAGTGACCGATGCATTTAAGATGGAGGTGGGATTACATCAAGGATCAGCTCTGAGCTCTTTCTTATTTGCAATGGTGATGGACAGGTTGACAGACGAGATCAGACAGGAGTCCCCGTGGACCATGATGTTTGCAGATGACATTGTGATCTGTAGTGAGAGTAGGGAACAGGTGGAGAAGACCCTGGAGAGGTGGAGATATGCTCTTGAGAGAAGAGGAATGAAGGTCAGCAGGACTATGACAGAATATATGTGTGTGAATGAGAGGGAGGACAGAGGAATGGTGAGGATGCAGGGAGTAGAGGTGGTGAAGGTGAATGAGTTTAAGTACTTGGGATCAACAGTTCAGAGTAATGGTGAGTGTGGAAGAGAGGTGAAGAAGAGAGTACAGGCAGGATGGAGTGGGTGGAGAAGAGTGTCAGGAGTGATTTGTGACAGACAAGTACCAGTAAGAGTGAAAGGGAAGGTCTACAAGAGGGTAGTGAGACCAGATATGTTATACGGGTTGGAGACAGTGGCACTGACAAAAAGGCAGAAGTCAGAGCTTGACGTGGCACAGATGAAGATGTTAATATTTGCACTGGGTGTGACGAGGATGGACAGGATTAGGAATAAGTATATTAGAGGGTCAGCCCAGGTTGGAAGGTTTGGAGACAAACCCAGAGAGGCAAGATTACGTTGGTTTGGACCTGTGCTGAGGAGGGATGCAGAGTATATTGGGAAAAAGATGCTAAGGATGAAGCTGCCCGGTAACAGGAAAAGAGGAAGGCCTAAGATAAGGTTTATGGATGTGGTGAGAGAGGACATGCAGGTGGTTGGTGTGACAGAGCAAGATGCAGAGGACAGGAAAAATGGAAACAGTTGATCTGCTGTGGCGACCCCTGATGGGAGCAGCCGAAAGAAGAAGAAGAAGATATTTAATTATCTATTACCTAACTAAACTTCTAAGTTTAAACAGAGATAAAACTGAGCATGTATCGTTTATGCCTGGGTAACAGTAGGCATTCAGATGAATTAGCCAGTATAGTTCAAGTTCTTCTAGTTTTAAGGAATAAGGGCTTCCTCTACTATCAAGAACAGTCTGGTCAATTACACAGAATTTAAAATGTTTCTTCTCCACTGAAATGTGTTTCGTAAGGGCATTTTCCAACTTTCCTTTGTTAATGGAGTATATGTGTTCATATACCCATTCACAAAATGTACATTCCTTCTTACCTATATAATATACAGGGCAACATTGACATTTATCTAAATAAACTACCATCTTGGAGTTACAATTGAACTTTTTATTTGTTTTATATGTAAGCCCTTTGACATTAAATGCAATTATCTTAAGGCATTCACCCATTTTACTCAACAAAATAGAATCATTCATTACCAGGTTCCAGTTCTTATATATAATGTTATAAAGCAGTGGCACATCTTTACTAAATGTCATAATAAGACTTGACTTAAAATTAGTATTGTTAGCAGTACCCTTTATGGTACATTCATAATTCTTTATAGGCCTTACTCCACCAGTCTGTATTTCATCTTTTCTAAGGATGGGTAAGTATATCCCATTATTCCTCTTAATTTGCACCTCTTCCACTTAGTTCTCTATTAAGGTACTGGGGTACCCATGTCTACAGAACATCCCCTTTAGTGTGTTGTACTCACAGATAAAGTCTGCATCAACTGTTGCCATTCTAGCTGACCTCACCAGTTGGCCCTTAACCACTGATCGTTTCTGATGAAATGGATGTAAGCTAGTATAATGAAGGAATGCATTTGAATATGTACTTTTCCTAAACATTTTTGCAATGTATCTACTCCCAGTCCTGCCCTTCTTAAGTTCAACATCCAAGTAAGGCATCATGTCCTTGTCAAAGCTGAATGTAAATTGTAAAAAACTAGTAGTATTATTTAAATAGCTCACTAAGTTGTAAGCTGCTTCAAAGTCACCTTTTAAAATTATAAAAATGTCGTCAAGGTATCTAGTATAGAAATAGATATTTTCTTGTACTTGATTGTTCTTAAATATGTATTCTGCCTCCCAGTATGCCATAACTAGATTTGCAAAACTTGCACTACAAGAGGGCCCCATCGCTACCCTGATTTTTTTAAGGTAGTACTTGTTGTCAAGCATAATATAATTATTCGTAAGAATAATATCTAAAAGTTCTCCTACTAATGATATTTCTGAATGTGGTGCCCCTTTAGACCTTAACATTAAATGTATCCATTCTATTCCTTCTTGATGGGGAATTGATGTATAAAGGTCTTTTATATCAATGGTCAAAAAACCAAAATCTGCATTAAAATATAATAATTTTATTTTCCCTAAAAATGACCAGGAATATTTACAAATTTGTGATTCGTGGATAATGTACTTTTTTAGAATTGTGTCTACTATTTTGGTACAGGGGTATGTAATAGAGTTCCGTCCATCTACCAGTGGCCTCATTGGTGGATTGTTTATGCTTTTATGGAGTTTGGGGATACCAAATAGAATTGGTATCCTGGGGGCTGGCATAGTCATAAAGTTAAACATATGAATATCAATTTTTGCTCAATAAAGAGATAATTTATATAGCATTTAATATGTTGGTAAGCTATATTAGAGAGACATGTTGGTATGAATCCCCTTCCAGGATCTGTTTCATCCTATCTACATATTCATTAGTGTCCATAATGACTAAGCCGCCCCCTTTATCTGGTTTAGTCACTCTAACTGCGGATGATCATAACAAGTTCAAAGCTTGTCATTCCACTTTGCTAACATTGTTAACATAGCTCTCATAGGTGCTGGCAGATTTATACCTGTTTGAACCAAACAGAATTACGAAGGTCCAATCACACGCTCATTCAAACAAGTTTAAGACTGGGTGGCCAGGAGAGTTAAATGTGCTTGAAACTTTAAATACTACATCAGAAATATTATTATTACCCAACAAAGTTGTTAAATTCAATTTCCTGGTAAAACATTTAATGTCCAAAACTGCTTTAGCTAAATTCACCTGCTATGCAGGCACAAATGTCAGGCCTTTAGCTAGTAACTCCACAAGGGCTGGTTCAACAGAAATTGAGAAAAATTAAAGATTTCAAAGTCACCAGTACTATTTGTAATCATGGTGTTCCAAGTATTGGCATTTACTGTCATGTCACTATTAAAAGTTTCACATATAGTATTAGTATCTGGTTGACCCTCCCAGGAAAAAATAAATAAAGTATCGGGCTGGCCCTGCCAATCAACAGCCCCAAAAAACACACAGACCACAGGAATCATTTGGTTTTGTTGACCCTGCCAGTGTATTAAAAAAAAAAATCAACAGTCCCCAAAACACATTGCCTCCCTAGTATCTGGTTAAACCCTGCCAGGTTATATAATACATATAAAAAAAAGTCATCAATGGCCCTTAAAAGTTTCACACATAGTATTAGTATCTGGTTGGCCCTGCCAGGAAAAAAAAAAGTACTTACCTTGAACGAACACCAATATGACAGTTAATCCGTTTCTCCACTCTCTGTCTCTCGCCCTTGCAACTAAAGCGCGGGAAGAGGACATGAGAGTAACGTGACTAATCAACAGCCATATCACATATACAGATTAAGTGACAGATTGCTGACTTCGCAGTCCTGTCAGCCGCAGTCCTATGATGTGAGCTGCCTCTGACATGATGTACCTGAATGTCCTGAAAGCCAGACATTTTTGCCTCTTTAGGCAATGCCAGCCGGATGGCAAACATAGTACTAAAAAGGAAGACATGTCCTCCTTTTGCCAGATGTCTGGTAACCCTGCTGTCACATATTAATTACATAAGACAACTTTAGAAAATCTTAACCAATGTGAGTGAAGTGCAGCAGTGCAGAAACAGGGACATACGTCATATTGTGCAATACATAAAATCCCGAACTGGAGTACAGCTAGGTGTGGGCTGGAGTCAGTTTATAACTAGCCAAAACTCATATATATATATATATATATATATATATATATATATATATACATATATATGTGTGCGTGTGTGCATACACACATACATCTGTCTCTCCCCATATATCTAGATAATATATATATATATATATATATATATATATATATGTATATACATACATATCAGACACAAACATATATATATATATATATATATATATATATATATATATATATATATATATATATAGGTCTACTACGGTTGATTGAAAACTCACTTGATTGAAAATGAAATTACTAGGACCACTGCACTGAAAGCTCACTTCACTGAAACTCACTTGACTGAAACTCATTTTGTTGAAAGTCATAAATGGCCTTTTCCCCACTGTAGTGCGACCCTGGAGTTAGTATATAAAGTAAGTGGGGTGTGGGGGCACAGCCCCCCACATTGGGGGAGGGGTGAAGCCCCCCTCATATCTTGGTTATATATTCTCTTTTGAAAACAGTTATTTATTGCCCCCCACACCCCCCTTACTTTATATACTAACTCCAGGGTCGCACTATAGTGTGAAAAGGCCATTTATGACTTTCAACGAAATGAGTTTCAATGAAATGAGTTTTCAGCATAGTGAGCTTTCAGTGAAGTGGTCCTAGTAATTTCATTTTCAGTCAAGTGAGTTTTCAATCAACTATAGTAGACCCATATATATATATATATATATATATATATATATATATATATATATATATATATATATATATTCCTGTTATATACATAAATATATATATATATATATATATATATATATATATATATATATATATATATGTGTGTGTGTGTGTGTGTGTGCGTGTGTGTGTGTGTGCGTGTGTGTATGTTTGCATTGCCTGACATACCCAGATTGTGGTGATTAAAGGTGCACTGTGACACACATATAATGTTGGTCAAAGGACCAAAAGTAAGGGCTCAACTGTAGATAATGCACTTACTTACATCCCCCTGTGCCTACTGGATATCACCACACATACACCAACAATTGAACAAATTGTGTAATACATAATGTTGTGTACTTTTGCATTGACAGGGCACATTTTTTTGGCCACAGGCTTGCCCATCCAAATACAGACAGATATGGCCAAAATGGCTACTGTTGCCACATAGCTAGGATAAAAATAGTTGTTTGATTGCTAGGCTACTAGATGCAGATGACAGTTAGAAGCAATATCACTCTGAAGGCCACATACACTGTTCATTACAGGCCTTGTATATGTCTTTTACAAGTAGTTTGCCTGCAGTCATATATAAAGGAGACTTAATGTGTGGAGCATACATTAAGTACTTTGATCTATAGTGTGTAAGACTAGGTAGGTAGGGGGTTCTAATCTCACTCCAGCCCACTTGATGTGTATGTGTGTGCATATGCATCCACCTACAAAACAAGTGTGTATTACTCACTGACTTCCAAACTGCAATGGCTATGCACTTTTGGCCCTTGCAGTTCACGCAGGCCTCCAAAGAGTTGTCTTACACAAGGCTTGCAGATGTCATCTATCATAAAACTACTAGCAGCCAACATAATGTCAGACATAAGCCATGCTGTATGTATTAAGTACTCTGATCTATAGTGTGTAAGACTAGACAGGTAGGGGTTATAATCTCACTCCAGCCCACCAGGTGGTTGTATGTACATATGTCCCCTCATCCAGGTCATTGTTGACTGCCTCATACATGTCCACCAGGTTTAACAGGCATAATCTCCCTATCACAGATCCAAATAGTGTAGGGTCATGTGTGTTTTAGATTGTCTATATCTTTGCTGATATAGTCCATGATGAGTTGCCCATGGCCTTACAGATATGGCTAGTCAGGTTAATAGGTCTATAGTTTCCATGGCAGTGGATGCACCACCTCTGTGCAAGGAGATAACAGTGGCCAATTTCTAGTCAGCTGGGAAGCAGTCAGTTGTTTCACTGTGATTGCAAAGAGTTTCCAATGGTGATGGTAACCATGTTGGATACCATGGGGGACATAGCCTGGAATGTTAGCAGGTGAAATAGATGCTGTATTTGTCACTTTAGAGAGGCCATTTACTACCTGCTCTTTAGAGATACAAGGTATGGGACAGGTTGTAGGGATGTCATGGTGTACATGTGGGGACAGGGGAGTGCAGTTGTCACAGAACCTGTCGGCCAACAGGTTAGCTATGTCTACAGGCTCATTATATGTGGTACCATTAAGGATGGGTTTAGCAACAATGTGGGCCTTTCCTTTTAGGTTACACATGTAACTACACAAAGCCTTGTGGTTGTCCTTTGTGGTGGAGGCTAATTTTGCCCCATACTTTGTTTTGCAGGACTTCACAAGAGCACTTATTTGCTTGTTTAAGCTGAAGAGGGAGTGCCACCATTTTAGGGGGGTTCCCTCCTAATGTGAGACACTAATGTCTACCTCTTATTGTAAAGCCTGCTAATGGTAGCTGTCCACCAGGCAAGTTTGCTGTGCCATGAGGAGCTGTTTTTTTCCCCTGCCAGGTACAGGCGAGCCAATCCAGTTGCACAGGTGCTTGTATAAAGCATTGCTGTAGAAAAACTGACATAGCATGGCTGTTGGGCTAGACATACAAGTAGTACACAGGGGAAAGTACCCCATGCAGTATATAATATGTAACTGTGAAATGGACACACCCTTGGAATTGTACATACAGGTATGCATCACATTATCTGCGCCTGTAGTAGGGAATACCGGTGTCATCTGCCCGAAGACTTGCAGATCACAAAGGTGATAGGACTGATGTATTGGGAAACAGCTGATGTACCTGGACATGCCAGCATAACTGGAATGCCCCATGCATATCTGTGTGTCAGATGTGAGTAGTGTCCATAGCACACATGCACCCAGCTCATCCAAACACTACCCACATGTACCTCTCTGGTCGCATCCCTGCTGTTGGGAATGGGTACAATATGACCCCCACCTGTATATGGCAATAGCAAAGGAATGCAGCATGCAGTGCAGGTGTCCCATTCAGGTGTGTCCCTAGCTGTAGGTAGCGCACTGCCAGCATCCACACCATTTGATCAATACTGATAGAAAGTACTGGCATGAACACCTAGCACACCTACCCTGTCACCCCAGGAGAATATACTGTATGGTGGTCTGGGACTGTAGGACTGACAGAATGCAATGGCCTACCACAGCTGGCCTGCAACACCACCAAATGGCCTACAGGCCTCTGCCAAAGGGCTGTGCCTCACACATACTGCCAATGCATGTTATGTCATGGACACCCAAATAACAACATAACACATTCCACATAAGCCATATGCAAGTCCATGTGGACAAACCACATTAACATGTCCACCATGTCCCACTACATGAACTGTGGACCAACACAAAAACACAGTTGTGATGAGGTGATAACCTTAGGGAAAGTATCAGAGATTGTATGCATAATGTATGGCAGAGGATAGAATAATAGAGGGGGGTGGGAGCATGGGCAGCATGGAATGTGCAAGATCCGACACATAGCCATGTGCACACACTATCCCTGGCTGCAAACACATAAATGGGTGGCTACAAACCTGCCTGTGCACCACAATAGGGGTAATGTCCCGACTTATGGCCCCTGCCTCTGGGTAACCTGTGTGAATCTGTACAGATGTGAAGTATTGCCACAGCAAGATAAGGCCATACTGTCATGTCGATGGATGTACAAGTGTGGGATTCTCTGCCAGCACTGTACCAAGGTGCTGAACCAGATACACAGACCCAGCAGCAAATGTCTGCAGCTCCCACTCCAGAATGGCATAACCTTCCATGAATATGTAGGCATTTGGCCACAATACCGGACACAGCTGCATTCACCCTTGTTCCCCAGGACATCACTATGAGCAAGAATCGCCACCTGACAGTACTTGTGGACATAAAACTGAAAAAATTACATGGAGCTGCTTACTGCTTGGTGTGATGGATTTGCAATGCTCTTATGACACTCAGTCTTGCTGGCTAGATTCTGCTAAAATTCAAAGTCTGATTATATTTGCATTCACAGTCTGTTGCATACAGAAACTTGCAGAATATACACTGATGAGAGAATATACTTTGCAGCATCAACTTTAAAGAGCAGTAACAAATAACTTTTTATAATAAATCAAACAAAACCACGTTGCAGCTTAAAAGTACTGTTCCAACTTTACTTCTCATATAGTACAGATGATGTGAGAGATATAACATTTACCTCAGAACACCAAATGTGTTCCTACCATATCCCTAAACAACTGGATTTATACAGCTCTTTATATACTCTTTTTAAACATATTTTGGAGAATTGCTTATCCTGTAGAAACAATACTAAACTTCCTTGTTTAACAATGTCTTGTAAGAGACCAGCTTTTCTGACAGTGTGAATATCCTGTAACAGTGTCCTGATGTCCATGTAGAAAAACATATTTTTGAGGAAACACATTGTCCTGTATTCTATTTGAATCTGTGTATAGAAACATGTGTTCTTATTTCAATGCTGATACGCATATCCTGTTTTTTATGAAGAAAAACATATTTTTATGAAAACACATTGTCAGAGATCAGCTTTTCTGACAGTGTGAACATCCTGTATTTTATTTGGATCTTTGTATAAAAAAACATCTGTTATCCTGTTTTTCCATGCAGAATAACATGCCATTGTTCTTTAAAAGCAGAGTTTGCATTTTTGTTCTTGTATACATCCTGCTCTGAGTCTGTAAAGGAAAAATGTCCATTCTTTAAAAGCAGATTTTTTACACCCTGCTTCGAGTCTGTAAGGGGAAAAATGTCCATTCAGCAGATTCCTTTTCCAAGCCATGGTAATTTAGTATGGATGCTGATTACATATTACTAAACTCTATTTCTACATTTAAGCAAGCTTTATCTTATACATTATTTATGTTGCATAATTGCAGCAAAATTACTTTCAACCTTAGTATATTGTTGAGCACACTCTAACAATTCCGTCTTTTTTATTTTAAACTAGAGAAATAAATTCAGCATTATTTGGTAATACTTTTTCATTATGACAATTAACAACAGTAACTTGACTAGCTTTTGCTAAGCAGACTTTAATACATGTAAATAATATGCAACCAAGCATTACAATAACAATAAAAGAAATTAAAAATACAGTGATTTTTCCTGTCCATCCTGTAAATAGATTACTAAACCATTCACTCCAGTCATCATTCCAGTTTTTTCTAGTATGTTGAGACACTTGTGCAATCACTTCTAAATGTGCTTTTACAGATTCTGTTTTGTCTGGAATAAATGTACAACACTGTTCTCCTATTAAAGCACATGTACCCCGTTGGGATGCTAATATGTACTCTAATGCCATTCGATTTTGCAAAACCATAGTTCAGTATTGCTGTCATTTCGACAGTAATGTCAAGGACTGCATTGAAAGTGGCATTTGCCAATACCTCAACTAGTTTAGATAGTTTTCTCAGTTCCCATATGGCTTTTGCAGCCCCGTACCAAGGGAAAATACCTGCTCCAGAGATTACATCATCTCCTAAATCCATATCTTTTAATTTAATATAATCAAGATTTTGATGATATATACGTGATGTGTCTAAGGTGTCTACTGGATTTTCTGGACTTTCAATTACAGGTAATATATCCCTTTTCTTTTTTGTATTCCTAATGTTTCCTTTTGGTAACTCTTTTACATGATGCATTGCTGGTACCACTAATCCTATATAACAGGTGCCATCCCATCCCTTTGGTAACCATTTATAAGCATATTTACCACAGATGTAATATAACCCATCTGATAGAGCAACACTGCTATTTACCAGACTGCCATTTACTTGCCCCATAGTAGGAGTTTTATCATGTACAACTGTAAAGTGTTTATCTGTTTTACTTCTCCAACATGTAATATTAGTTTTACAGTCATTTTTGTCATTTTGTGAAAAGTGAAATACTGCTGTGTCACTTAATATTAACTGACCCTTAATTGGTATTAAAATAGGAAAACCATGTGAAAATACTCCACGTACTGGTATGTGGTTGTGAAAATTTATCATTTCAATTGTTTGAATACAATTGCTATTACCCACTGGAACAGTTCCATTTTGTTGAAAACATGTGATCCCCTGTACTATAGCAGATAACTGTACTCTTGCTTTACGTAATTGTACATTTATAACTTGATCTCCTGTTTCATTTATTAATACTCTCCAACTACTAAGAGAATTTAGTGGAATAGGTATTAGAGGCATTACCCCTGTTATTTTTGGTATTAAACTACATACCCAACAATTAGAAACATTCATGCTTTTTGCATACCAACATTGTCTTGCTAAGAAAGTGTTAAAAGATGGTGACCAGTCTTGTTTTTCCACATTTCTTTACTCTCTCTCTTATGTAACTTTACAGTTTGATTAACAGGTTGTAAGTATAATTTAATACTAAGCAATACAATAATAGTTAGTATAATAGCTATTATCAATTTAAAAACCATCCTTTAAATAGAAATTCCATTGTTGAATCATTTTGCCTTTGGTCATCCGAAACTGGATTTCCAAAAGGATGCACTTTAAACCATGTCAATTTCATTAGGGTTTTCTCTGTTGGAAACCTACAAAAGAATACATTTAATCAGATTTACATTGCTCACTATTTTTGATCATTCTTTGTTGATCTCTATGTACCAACATTGTTCTGTTTTTCTTTTTTCTTTGATTTTGTACACTAATGGTCCAATTTGTTCCACTATTTAAAAAGGGCCTTGCCAATTGCTAGCCCATGGTCTTTCCATTTGGAACATTTTTACCAATACTTTTGTTCTGCAGGGAAGGTTTTTTTCAGCTGGTAATATTGGCACCTTTTTCCATAGATGGAACGCTTGCTCCCTTGCATTATAGTCACATATACTAGTAAGTTGTTTTAGCCATTCCTGATGTTTGCTAATTTCTAGCATGGGCCTACCATTAGGTAAATCTGGATCAAATGGTAATTGTATGGGCATTTTGTGGCCTGTCATTATTTCATATGGGGAAATACCTGTTTTACTGTTTGGTGTTGCTCGAATACCCATTAAAATACCAGGCAGATGATGTACCCATGTATTGCCCTTTTCCAAGCATGCCTTTTTTAGACATTCTTTTAACGTCCGATTCATACGTTCTACAATGCCATTAGATTGTGGATGGTATGGTACATGAAACCTTTGCTGTATGCCTAACAAATTACACATTTGTTTAATGAGATCACTAACAAACTGTGGGTCATTGTCTGACTCTATAACCCGTGGCCATCCCCAATGACAGAAAATATTTTTCCATAAGGCTTCTGCTGTTGCCTTTGCTGTCATGGTTTTGGTAGGAATTGCTTCTACCCATTTTGAAAAGACGTCCACTACTACTAGTAGATATCTGTAACCTCCCTTTGTTGTTGGTAATGGACCTGCATAATCTATTTGAACTGCATACCATGGCCCATCCGCTGGCTGTACTCGATGTAACTGAGGCCTTTTGCTTTTAGCATTTACCTGAAGACAGATTAAACATTCTTCTATAATCAGTTTGCAGACCTTTTAAATTTGGGTTCCAATACTTTTCTTTTTACAACTGCCCATAACTTATCAGTTCCTATATGGCCCAGTATTTGGTGATTTAACTTGACCAACTGGCGTGCCAACTGAAATGGTACATATGGCAACTGTAACCCTTTGGAGGTCGTGTATGCATAGTACTCCTTTGGTGGTATACCTACCAATCTGCACTGATCAGTTTCTTCTTTTAAACCCTGTTGTTTTGTATATTTACAAGGTCTTTCTCTATTGACTCTTTATCTAGCTCTTTTAAGACACTAACTTCTACATTGGCATACTCATATTCTGGAAGTTCTTTTCCATTTTGTGCTGCTTGTTTGGCCAAGGTATCAGCTAACACATTTAATCTGTAAGTTTCACTGGTTGGCTTTTGATGTGCTTTTACTTTTAAGATGCTATACTGTCCTTGTTGTTTTGACATTGTTATAACTTTATATATGTCTTTTAATACTTCAGCATGCCGTAATGGTTTACCTACACTATCCACAAATCCTCGTCTTACCCAGGTTTCCATATGTAGTCTTAAAGAATTTACTACATAAGCACTATCTGAAAAAATGTTAATAGGATTGTAATACTTTAGCACATACAATACTGCCTCCAGTTCAGCTCTTTGAGCTGACATATGCCCTGGTAACTTGATTAGTTCAGGAGAACCCAATTGTGGATTCTCTGGAACTATGGCAAATCCTGTCCAGTATCTGCCTTGGTCCCAATATCGTGCTCCATCCACAAAGATGGATGGCTTAAAGTGATCAAAATCAGATGCTAAAAATTGCACCTCAGTTGACATTATCTTTTCTAAACAGTTATGCTGTTTTCCTTCATATCCCATATGGTTTGACAAATGGTATTTATCCCCTGTCTGTATAGTAACAGTTTTCATTCCAAAAAGTGCCATCCATTTTGCAAAGACTGCCTGACTAATACCATCTGTAATTTTATTCATTTCAAAACTGTCTATCAAAGCTTTTACAGCTTGATGTGGTGTTTGTACTATAATGCTGGAAAATACGGTCAAATATTCAGTTTGTTTAATACCCCAGTAAATGGCTAATAACTGCTGTATACATGGATGGTAACCCAATTCCACTGGGGTCATCTTTCTGCTAAAGAAAGTGACTGGGCGTAATGTTTTTCCATTTTGTTGTCACTACCATGTGGCCATTCCTGTAGTAGTACCACAGACAGTGTTTTTTTCCTGCTGCTGCTTGTAACACAAATGGTAACCTTGGAGTGGGCGCTATTAGTTCTGTAGCTTGTGCTAGTTTTATTTTTATCTGTGAAAATGCCTCCTCTTCATGAGATCCCCACTCTAAAAGGTGGAGTTCTTTTGTTCATGTAACATTTTGTATAGGGAGCAGCCACGGCTGCATAATCCTCTATAAATTCCCTATTGTAATTCATGATTCCCATGAATTTATGTAAGTCTGCTATAGTCAGTGGCTTTTCCATTTGTAAAATACCTTGTACACGTACAGGGCAAGGAGATCTTCCTGTTGGTTTTATAATAGTACCTAGAAACTTAACTTCTTGTGTCATAAACTGAATTTTTTCACTTTTAACCTTAAACCCTGCTTGCTGTAGAGTATGAAAAACTCTCTTAAGAAGCCGTACATGCTCCTCTACTGTTTCTGACTGAATTAAAATATCATCAATGTAATGTATTACTGAGTCATCCTTTTCCAAATGTTGTAGAATGGATCCTACTGTCTGATGAAAAATAACTGGACTGTTTTGAAACCCTTGTGGTAACCTTGTCATAACATATTGCTGGTTTTTAAATGTAAAGGCAAATCTTGGCCAATCTTTTTTCCTGAGTGGCACTGCAAAAAAACCATTTGCTAAATCTATTACTGTAAACCACTTACTTTGTGGCTTAATATGTGCAGCCAACTCTGGGACTCCTGGAATCAAGTGTGCTCTAGGAGTGGTATATTGATTAACCTTTCAGTAAATCAATAACAAGACGATAACTACCATCTTTTTCTTAACTGGCCAGATTGGTGAATTTGTAGGACTGTTGCCTTTTGTATAATCCCTTCTCTTTCCCATTCTGCAATACATTTTTCCATATGTTCTTCTGCTTCCCTAGGAATAGGATATTGTTTTTGAAAAGGTGGTATATAGTCCTGATCACTTCCTATTCCTACTGGGCTTTCTAGTTTCCCACAATCACTGGGACCCTTGGACCATAGATTTGGAAATTGCTGTTGTAAATGCTTCCATACATCCTCACTGTCTGTATTTATATAGCCTGTAGGTTTTCAGGTTTGTCAGGCAGAGAGATTGCATAGCAACCTGTATTTTGCTCTTCCTCTCTTTGTTGTTTGTCTCCCATCCACAGAATTTCATTAGGTAAATCAATTACTATGCCTAAAGGTCCTAGAATGTCCATACCAATGATGGTATTTGTGCAAGATGGATGCATTAAAAATGCACCCTTCCATATTTGTCCCTCTTCACTAAACTTTATGTCCACATTTTGGCTACTCACTGCATAGCATCCTGTGCCATTAAATGCTGAAATGCAAACCTTTTTATAGGATTTACTGGTAACTGTCTGTTTGTGACAGATACTGCTGCTCCTGTGTCTATTAAGACATTTTTCCACAGTGACCCCTCTACCCAAATATCAATCAGTGGTCGTCCATCTCGACCCTTTTAAAGGTAGTCAGGAAAGATACCAGAGTAGGGGGCACATCCCTATTGTAAGGAAATCCACTCATCCTCTCCTTTATTATCAAATGCAATATGACACACCTCATGTTTTTGTTTGTCATCTTCTTCTGTGTCTGAATGATCTACATATTTAGGTTTTTCAGTCTCTTTTTTTAACTGTTGCCTAGCTATTCCTTCTGCCTGTTCTATCAAATGTTTCGGATTTACAGGTGAAACTGTTTGAAAATCTACCGGGCATACTTTCCCTTTTCTTGTATATTGATGGCTCTTATAACTGTTTTTACTAATATTGTAAGGTTTTTGTACATGATCCTGCTTTTCTGACTTTTCTTGTAAATTCGTTTGCTCTCTTTTGGAAACACTCCTGTTCTTCCTTCTTTTTGCCAGGCTTTGTAATGATCACAATTTTGCTTAACGTGTCCTATTTTTTTACAAAAGAAGCATGTTGGTGCCTTTTGCTCATTACCTGTGCTTGATCCTGGTACTACAAGCATAGAGGCAGGAGCTGGTGGTGCTGACACAGCTCTTTCAGCTGGTGGTTGGTCACACCATCTTTGCCTTCCCCTGTTTTTGACTTCACCAATTACTTCAAATGGCTCACTATTATCTTCACATGCAAAGATATGGTGTGAGTATAAAGTCCCATCATCGGCCATAGTCCGTCCCTCATTAGTTTTGTACCAAATCAGTGAGGGTATCAGAATTTTCTTCGTAGATACATTTAATATCCCCTGGAACCCCTTTGACTTGTTCTAAGAAGCAATGTATTAACTGTTTTTGTATGTCTCTTTTTCCCATGTCTCTGTCTGTTTTTATATATGATTTGAAATGCAAGTCTGAAATGATCACTTTGTTCCATTAATTTATCTGTGATAGTAATTTTAAAATTATCTAATAATTTGGCTGTGAGAGGCTGCCCTTGTGTAAATGCCATTAAAACGGCTGTCATACGTCCTACTTTAGTGTTCAACTGATAATCATCTTGCTTTAATTGTATGAAAGTTTTAAAACATTTGGGAATGAAAATCCAGAAACATCTAAGTAATGCATCTGTCCATATATCAGATCCTGCTGTATATGCCACCCATTCTTCAAATGTAAGCATGTTATAAAATATGCCTTTTTTATCATTCCACTGTGGTAAACTCTGTAATAATCTAGACTGCGTATATAAATCTGTAGTGGTTCCCTGTCCCTGTTCTATAATTTGGACTGGTTTTGTGTTTTTTAACTCTTCTTTAAGCTGGGATATTAAAATAGTATTTTGGAGGTTAGTCTCTGTTAATTCATCTAATTATTCTTCCTTTTCCTTCAGATGCTGTTTAAGGTCTGTCATTTCTACCTGTAAGTGTTTAAGGGATATATGATACCTGTTATTGGATTCCTCTGTTGACTGCAGAGCTCCTATGCACTTTTGACAGAGATCTTGAATGTCAGTTTTGAACATTTTAAATTCATTTTGTTTCTCTTTTAAAACTTATTAAAGTCTTCTGTCAATGTATCATAAACTTTGTTTCTGTCCTCATCTGTATGTGTAGCCGTGGCATCATTCCATGCTTGTACATAATTTTTAAAGGGAGTTACAAGATCTACAGGGGACTCTGTCAATAACAGATTTGATTGCTGTTGTAATTCAGAAATTAATGTACTGACAGGACATAACTGCTTTACATCTGGATATAATGAAAACTGTGTATTATTAATTAATTCTTTATCATGAACAGATCTGTCTGCACAGTCTAGTTTTTTAGCAATATCATGCAATACTTGTTTATGGCATATTACACAAAATGCAGTTTCCTTTGAATCACACAATAAACATTTACTATGATATACTTCATTTTTTGTTGCAAATACCAATCAAATGTTACAATCCACTTACATAATGCTGGTATGTCAACTTGCCCTAACAAGGTTTTACACTTACTAATGTGTTGTGTATACCAACATTGCAATTTACTCCATATTTTATCTGTTTGTTCTGCTACATTAAGAGTAAAACTTGGCTTACATTTGCTAGAATTCTGCCTGATAGCATCCATACTAAAAAAAAATGTGACGTAGGAAAAAAGTCTTACCAGTAAGCAAGAAAACAGGTGATCAGGCTGTTGTTGCAGATGGCTGGAAATTTTTCAAAGTCACTTGAGAAGCTGGGAAAGCACAACAGGCAGCAGACTGCTGTGCTAGTGGATATTCCCCTTTTCTTAGTGAAATTATGGCACTGCAACTGGAACTTCAGTCTCACTCCGGATGTAGACGTCTAAAAAACTGTACTACTGCAAGCTGCATAAACTGGAATACTTCTGTTCAGAATTGACACATACGTACAAATGTTAGTTACTGCAATTTAACTGAAGTGACCCTCTGCAGGGCTTACCATCACTCCTCCTGTGGTTGAATGCAGATTGTAGGTTCAAATGCAGGCTAGCTTGCCATTGAAAAAATTACATGCAGCTGCTTACTGCTTGGTGTGATGGATTTGCAATGCTCTTATGACACTCAGTCTTGCTGGCTAGATTCTGCTAAAATTCAAAGTCTGATTATATTTGCATTCACAGTCTGTTGCATACAGAAACTTGCAGAATATACACTGATGAGAGAATATACTTTGCAGCATCAACTTTAAAGAGCAGTAACAAATAACATTTTATAATAAATCAAACGAAACCACGTTGCAGCTTAAAAGTACTGTTCCAACTTTACTTCTCATATAGTACAGATGATGTGAGAGATATAACATTTACCTCAGAATACCAAATGTGTTCCTACCATATCCCTAAACAACTGGATTTATACAGCTCTTTATATACTCTTTTTAAACATAATTTGGAGAATTGCTTATCCTGTAGAAACAATACTAAACTTCCTTGTTTAACAATGTCTTGTAAGAGACCAGCTTTTCTGACAGTGTGAATATCCTGTAACAGTGTCCTGATGTCCATGTAGAAAAACATATTTTTGAGGAAACACATTGTCCTGTATTCTATTTGAATCTGTGTATAGAAACATGTGTTCTTATGTCAATGCTGATAAGCATATCCTGTTTTTTATGAAGAAAAACATATTTTTGAGAAAACACATTGTCAGAGATCAGCTTTTCTGACAGTGTGAACATCCTGTATTTTATTTGGATCTTTGTATAAAAAACATCTGTTATCCTGTTTTTCCATGCAGAATAACATGCCATTGTTCTTTAAAAGCAGAGTTTGCATTTTTGTTCTTGTATACATCCTGCTCTGAGTCTGTAAGGGAAAAATGTCCATTCTTTAAAAGCAAATTTTTTACACCCTGCTTCGAGTCTGTAAGGGGAAAAATGTCCATTCAGCAGATTCCTTTTCCAAGCCATGGTAATTTAGTATGGATGCTGATTACATATTACTAAACTCTATTTCTACATTTAAGCAAGCTTTATCTTATACATTATTTATGTTGCATAATTGCAGAAATTTACTTTCAACCTTAGTATATTGTTGAGCACACTCTAACAAAAACATCACAGTGTATAACAGTACTCATGTCTGAATATCTCTGCTAACACCAGTACCATGTAGCAAAAGCAGCACAGAACAATACACACTATCCCTTGCACAGTTTGACCTCATATTGCCAAATGATCTACGGATACCCTGCAGAAACAGTTTGCAACCTGTAGGTGTACAACACAAAGGTCTGCACTGGAGTGCAAACTACCTGGAATGGATCCACACATTCAATACAGAAGGGCATACTTGGCATGCTCACACACTTAAACAAATGAAGCCCATGTCTGCAAACAACAATGGACCATACATATCTGATAGTTGCAGATGTTAGTGCATACACTCCTTAATATGCACCAGTCATGCTTTGCACACACATCGGATAGGAATACAGACATATATCCAAGGACAACACACTATAATATGCCAAAAGTAGACATACATAGATGTCTGGAAGAGAGTGCCTGTGACAAAGAGCCATCCATCACGAGGCCTGTCCCACCCAGCACACAGCCAAATGGCTACAACCACATGATGTGTAAATGTCACTCACTATAGAAATTAGCCACTGATATCCATCAGCATTACAGACTATGTGGTGGAAGTGCTAGCTGTGCAACGTGACTTTACAAGTCAGTAGTCATCTAGCAGCTGTATACACTTACTACCAGAATATAACCCTGCATGTGCCAGCATGTGGTGTGTCAACCTCTAGATGAATGGGTTATGGCCCATGCACACACACTGCCCTCCCCATAGCCCTACTATGACAAGCCTGCTGAGGTCATCCACTTTGAAATACACCTTTGGGAATAGAGAAGCCCAGTAATCTCTGTTGCACCTCCTAACATTGCGTAATGCTGTAGTGTAATAAACATGCTAGGTAGGCATTCTAATCCCAGACATGGCAACTGTGGGTGTGTTTGTGTGCCTCTGTCTGTGTACGGAGCAATGCTTTTTAGGCTAATCATGCTCACTAAAATTCAAATGCCCCACTTTGGGAAGGCTGCTGATGTCATTCACTGTGAAATACACCCTTGGGAAAGGTGTAGCCCAGTAATCTCCGTGGCATGTCCTATAGCTGCGTAATGCTGTAGTGTGATATACTAGTTAGGTAGGAGTTCTAATCCCAGACATTGTGACTGTTTGTGCCTGTGTGTGTAGGGAGCAATGCTTTTTAGGCTAGTCACTCTCACTACAATTCAAATGCCCCACCTTGACAAGGCTGCTGATGTCATTCATTGTGAAATACACCTTTGGGAAAAATGCAGCCCAGTAATCTCCATGGTGCATCCTATAACTGTGTAATGCTGTAGTGTGATAAACCAGTTAGGTAAGAGTTCTAATCCCAGACATGGCAACTGTGTGTGTGTGTGTGTGTGTGTCTCTGTCTGTGTAGGGAGCAATGCTTTTTAGGTTAGTCACACTCACTACAATTCAAATGCCATACTTTGGCAAGGCTGCTGATGTCATTCACTGTGAAATACACCTCTGGGAAAGGTGTAGCCCAGTAATCTATGTGGTGCATCCTATAACTGCATAATGCTGTAGTGTGATAAGCTAGTTAGGTAGGAGTTCTAATCCCAGACATGACAACTGTGTGTGTGTGTGTGTGTGTGTGTGTGTGTGTGTGTGTGTGTGTGTGTGTGTGTGTGTGTGTGTGTGTGTGTGTGTCTCTGTCTGTATAGGGAGCAATGCTTTTTAGGCTAGTCACACACACACTACAATTCAAATGCCCCACTTTGCCAAGGCTGCTGATGTCATTCACTGTGAAATACACCTTTGGAAAAGGTGTAGCTCAGTAATCTCTGTGGTGCATCCTATAACCACATAATGCTGTAGTGTGATAAACTAGCTAGGTATGCGTTCTAATCCCAGACATGGCAAATGTGTGTGTCTCTGTGTAGGGAACAATATTTTTTAGGCTAGTCACAAACACTATAATTCAAATATTCAAATGCCCCACTTTGGAAAAGCTGCTGATGTAATTCACTGTGAAATACAGTTTTGGGAAAGGTGTAGCCCAGTAATCTCTGTGGTGCATCCTATTACAGCATAATACTGTAGTGTAATATGGTACTTTGGTAGAGTTCTAGTCCCACACATGGCAAGTGTGGATGTCTGTGTTTGTGTTTCTTTGTTTGTGTAGGGAACGATGCATTTTAGGCTAGTTGCACTCACTACAATTCAAATGCTTTACTTTGGCAAGGCTGCTGATGTCATTCACTGTGAAATACACCTTTGGGACAAGTGCAGCCCAGTAATCTCTGTGGCATATCCTATAACAGCATAATGCTGTAGTGTGATATAGTACTTTGAGAGATGTTATATTCCCACACATAGCAAGTGTGGATGTTTGTGTGTGTGCTTCTATGTCTGTGTAGGGAGCAATGCTTTTTAGGTTAGCCACACTCACTACAATTCAAATGCCCTACTTTGGCAAGCCTGCTGATGTCATTCACTGTGAAATACACCTTTGGGGAAGGATCACTCCAGTAATCTCCATGGCACATCCTATAACTGCATACTGCTGTAGTGTAATAAACTAGTTAGGTAGGAGTTCTAATCCCAGACATGGCAGGTGTATGTGTGTGTCTGTGTTTGTTATTTGTATCCTGTGTGAAAGTGGCTGTGAGTAGGTAACAACTGGACTCATTGTGGAGCAGGTTTTGTACATTTCTTATATGGTGGCCCTATGATATGCCACAATGTCCACCTTACAAGGATAACAAATGTGAAATAGCTGAGAGGCTAGGGTGGCAATCCATACCCCTACATGTGACATCAAGGCCTGGCAAACATAGTGAGCAACCCATGTATTACACAGAGAACACTCTCAACCCACGTCTCATACACAATCACACTTGCCTAGGCAACAACTGCTATGTTGGTAGTACCCTGCATATTGCCCACAGATAGTAACCATGATGTGAATGCAGTGGATGGCAGATGGCATGGCACCCTGTCCATCAGTAAAATACACATGTACATGCAGTGTGCCTTCACTATGCTCCCCACTGGATGCTTGCAATACATGTGCTGCCATCAAATGTGACCCACAAAGGACATACCATGCCTTATACAAATGCCCTGTATGGACAGAAGCCACTGACACCAGGGAATACCTGTATCATGCTATCAATGTAGGTGCAGGGTCAACTTCCTGTCCATTACCTGTTGCCAGCACATGAGGCCAGGACTGGCACATCTGATTATAACAATCTGTGTACACAACATGGGCCAAAAACCCCAGGTACAGTTCCACATTTCACTGTACATGCTGCATGAGGGACGTGTGCAGATCATAGACAGCATCCATGTCATGCACTAAAGAGCACATGCACGGTAAGCATTGAACAGCAACTCTGTCAACCGCTGTACATATGTCATGCAGTAAGAGGTGCAAATGTTCTGTACACCATAATTTATCGACATCATATCTGATAACAAGCAATTGAGATATCAGACTGCTACACATGTTATGTATAGTAGGATATATTTGAGGACATAACCTGGGAATTCTGTGGTTGTGTATACAGTACTGAAGTCTGTGTATGTATGGTGATTGTCAACAGTGTGTGTATTGTGAATATGTACCTGTGTACAGACTGTGGTAAATGTCATTGTTCTTGGTCCTGTTCTATCTGATGTAACATGCTGCTCCACTGTATTTTACCCTATTGGCTTACATGTTTGTAGGGCCATGCACACACATGTCCCATACCACAGACAGGCATTGGACCACACTGTGTAGTGGCCCAGTATATGTAGGATTAGTGTGTGAGTGGCACATATGAGGATGGTGTTGATGAGATAGTCCATATACTGTAATATTACGCTAGCTTACCATATGTGGCTGTGGCTGTGTTCACAGTGGTTGTGGTTATGCACTTTCACACAGGTGTCTGTTACTCTGTGCTGTGACATGCCTGTAGAGCCTGCTATATATACAGGAACATGTGTATTCCCCCATAAGAAATGTAGGCCAGTGTTGCGGCAGTCTTCTTGTAGCCTGCACAATGTTTTGTTATATGCCTAGCAGCTTAGTGTACTTACCCTATGGGGCAAATGTATCCCAGTATTTACGTGAAATACCCATCTACATGGCTGTTAACATCCACATTGTCAGGCTTGGTCCACATGTCTTGCACTAAGGGGTTCTGTGTATACCTCTGGACTGACCAGAGTGTGTCAGACTGTCCACATTTATTGGCCATACTTCTGCTGTAGTCCACAGGATCATTACTGTGCTAGCAGTGGTACTGAACTATGATGTCCTTAGGATGTCTGTCAGTAGCCAGTGACGCACATGTTAAAAGCAGATGTGAATGTGACCTCCCACGCACAACATGTCTGTGAAGACAACCCCTATTACAGTTGCAATAGTCTACATATATACCTGCAATACATACCTGACATCCCCTTGCACTAAGAGGTTGGGACTATTGGGGCTGAGGTAGGGCTCCACTCCATGTTCAGGACATATAGTGAACATATATGTATATATAATTATACATATATCTGTATAGATATAAGCACATATACATAACATACATAGATGGATATGTATATATATATATATATATATATATATATATATATATATATATATATATAAATAAACACCCAGATATATACATATACACAGCAATATATGTCTACACATATACAGATAGACATACATATGCACATATACATATGGATATCTACATATATAGTGACATTAATAGGTATATCAGAATAGATATGTATGCACATATAGTTATAGATATCTACATATATATATATATATATATATATATATATATATATATATATATATATATCTAAATAAATAGGCATATCTGTACACATAGGATGTGCATACATACATATATAGCTATAGATACACATATATATATATATATATATATATATATATATATATATATATATATATATATATATATATATATATATATATATATATATATATATATATATATATATATATATATATATATATATATATATATATATATATATATATATATATATATATATATATATATATATATATATATATATATATATATATATATATATATATATATGTATATATACCATCTATATATATATATATATATATATATATATATATATATATATATATGTACATATGAAGAGATGTACACATGGCCATACATACAAAGAGATGTATACATGGCCATATATATGTTGCACTATACAGATGTGTATACAGACATATGTATGAATATACATGTGTATGTACATGTAGACATATATCAAACTATTATATGTATATATCCATATTGCTGTCATGTGTAAACCTCACGTTTGTGTATACTCTCCCAGATGTATCGCACCGTATGTAACTGCTATGTGTACGTTATGATAAAACAACATATGTGATGCAACAGTCATATTAATAACAAGTACTACACAATTGTGGAAGTAAAGGCAATTGTTCAATACTAATCAATATGTGTATTGACAGATATATTGGAAAAACTATATATTATATATATTATTATAATAATATTATAATAATATTATATATATTGGTGTAGTGGTTAAGTGGTGTGATGATAGTGTACAGGGTCCTTGGTTCAAGACCTGCAAGGGTTGTTAATTTTGTTGCTGGGCAGAACAAGGGCTGTCAGATACAGAGTGGTTAAGGTGGTTCTGAGCAGCTTTAAGCGGGTTTGCATGAAGCTAAGCAGTGCTAAGCTACGGGTAAATGTATGTGCGTTTACACAGTGTAGGCTTCGCTTACCAGTGCGCAAATCAGCTTAGCTGTTATATTGCAGCAATGTTGATACCCGCTAAGGTTCATAGGTAAGTTCATAGGTAGATACTAAGCTATCTGCCCTAGGGCATTTATAAGCCTAGCCAGAGTGTATTTGGCTTCCGCCTCCCTATTAGATTAGCCTACTGTGCCTCTGGAAAGTAGGTCACAGAAGGTACCCTTTTAAGATTAGTTTACTGTGCCTCTGTCTAGCAGGGACACAGAAGAGATCCCAGGGGTGAATTTGCGATTTCCTATCCATGCGTCCAGATTTTGCTTGAAGAGGGTCAGCGAGGGCTATGTCTAACATGAATTGGGATTCTATTCCAGAGTGAGGGGAGCCTCTGGGAAATGAATCTGTCCCTCCAGCATGTCCTATTTATTTTTGTGCTGAGGTTTAAGTCCCTGGAGTGTGTAGCTCTAATGGACTTGGATTTTTTGATGTGGAGCATGTCCATTAATTCTGGGTTTGACATGGCTTTATACGTCAGGCATAGATCGCCTCTGAGTAGGCGGTAAGCAACTGAGTAGAGCTGGAGTTTCTTTAGTTGAGCTGCATAGGACATCTGTTTGTAGCCCATGATCCTCTTGGTGAGGTACTTTTGGGGTCTCTCCAGTTGCTGCAGGTGTCGGGTAAAGTACATCCCAAAAGGGGCATTGTGTTCAATTATGGGCCTGATGAGTGACGAGTAGAGGGGCACAATGACCTCTCTTGATCTAGATGCGAACCCTTTCGTGATAAGGTGGGCTATATAGAAGGTCTTTCTAACCACTTTGGCAACGTGATTATTAAAGGAAAGATTACTATCTACGTTGGTCCCCAAATCTCTAATTACTTCTTCCATACTTAATGGGTTACCACCTATGTGGTAATTTGTGGGCACCTTGTTTTTCCCAAAGGGGATAACTATGCACTTTTTAGCATTTAGCTTGAGGCCTTGGCTCTGGCACCAAGCATCCGTCTCTGTGAGACCCTTTTGGAGGATGCTTGTGTCAGCTGGAGATTCGATTATGGCCCCCAGTTTGCAGTCATCTGCGAACTTTGTCAGCCATAATCCCCCCGCGTTAGCCTGAACCTCAGAGAAGTATATACCGAACAGGAGAGGTCCCAGAACTGAGCCCTGTGGGATGCCACTTGTAACTGGTTTGGATTCGGACATGGCACCTGCGATTCTGACCATGTGGGTTCTATCTCTGAGACAGTTTGCAACCCATCTTGTGAAATAGGGGTTGATATTTAAGCTGGTAAGCTTATTTATGATGCCCGAGTGGGGTATTGTGTCGAAGGCTGGCGAGGTCCAGGTAGGCTGTGTGGACTACCTTGCCCTCATCTATGGCTTTGGTAACTGTTTCAAAGAAATCAACTAGGTTTAAGAGGCAAGATCTGCCCTTAACAAAGCCGAATTGGGTAGGGTCCAGCGTCTGGAGGCTCCCAATGTCTTTGTTTATGAGTTCCATGATAATACGCTCCATAGCTTTACAGACCAGACTAGTCAGGCTTATGGGGCGATAGTTCCCTGGGTCCGTTGTGGCACCACCTTTGTGGAGTGGGACCACTGTAGCTGTACGCCATTCTTCGAGTACATATCCTGTAGTAAGGCTAAGTTTGAACAGTGACTTAATGTGAGGGTTCAGTTCTTCTTGGAGCTCATGTAAGACACAGCCTGGGACACCGTCCGGTCCCATAGATGGTGTGTTTTTTGCTTTGGAGTGGGCACCTTTCACCTGTGCATCTGTGATGTCAGGGAGCTTACATTCAGTTGGGATAGGCATTTGCTCCTTTCGGGGAGAAGGGGGGGGGAGTTTGCGCTGAATCTGTCTGCCAGGATGTTGGCTATGTCTGTAGGTTCGGTATATTTTGTACCATTATGCAACAATTCAGAGCATATCTGGGAGTTTCCACCCATATTCCTGACATAACTAAAGAAAGCCTTGTGATTATCTTTAGTGTCTAGGGCAACTTTTCTTTCGAAACTGGCCTTTGATGATTTTATGAGGGATCGAAGTTTCTTGATAATACTGATCAGAGATGCCTTCCCTTTTTGGGATTTTGCTCTGTCATGTAGTAGCTTCCTCCTTCTGTTGTATAGCTTATTTATGGCCGGGGTCCACCAGACCAGTCTCCTGTTTTTGGAGGAGTGAGTCTTGGTTTTATTTGGGATAGCATGATCCATGCATTCCTGCAGGTGCTCATAGAATGCATTTGTAAAGGATTCTGGATTGGGCTGTATTATCCTCCGGCCGGGGCTTTGAAGGATTCCACCTCAGTCTTGAGAAGTGCAAAGTTGGCTTTTGAGAAATTCTTTACAGTGATTTCCTTGGCTGGGGGTGGGGACGGGATATGGATGTCCAGGGAAATTTGTTTATGGTCTGATCTTACCAATGAGGGGTTTACCTCTGGTGTGGAACATAGAGTCCCCATGTTGGTGATGACCAGGTCCAATATGTTGTTCCCTCTTGTGGGAGTGGTGACCAGTTGTTCCATTGTGTTAGAGTTTATAAATTCAAGGAACCATTGGGCGAGGGTGTTTGGGCTTGAGTAGTTTTCCCAGTCAATGTTTGGGTAGTTGAAGTCACCCAATAACATAGTGTTTGGAGAGACCTTCATATTCTCCAGTGTTCTCAGGAATGCCAAGTGGGGTTCCTGTAATAGGGAGGGTGTTCTGTAGCAGGCTATCAACTGAAAGGCAGTTTTGCCCACTGTTAGTTGCACATGGATGGTTTCCGATGCTTCGTGCAGTGCCACTAACCTGGAGGTGTAGGTATCTTTGATGAATATAGATACTCCCCCTCCTTTTGTGCTTCGGTCCGAGTTTTGGGGCTGAAACGCATGGCATGAGTTATAACCTAGTAGTGTCAGGGTGCTCTCAGGAGCCTTGAACCAGGTTTCTGTTACTGCACAGACATCGATTTTCTTCATACTGAGGAGAGCCTCGAGTGCATGCATCTTGAAGTTTAGACTTCTGGCATTGAGTAGCATTACCTTTAGTTTTTTTATCCTTGGGTTGTCTATGGAGGTGGGTTTGTCCTTTGAGCCTTGCCTAAAAAAGGCTCTATGGGGGTGGCAAGAGCCTTGGCCAGTATACGAAAGCCTAAGGGTGACAGGTGCAAGCCGTCCCTAGCAAAGCAACGTGGCTTGTCGAGCATGTCATCCCAGGCTGACAGACACTGGATCCCCTTTGAATGACACCAATACTTTAGCCAATTGTTGAAACTGATCATTTTGTCTTTATACTGTGGCATCATTCTTGGTGAGGGCAAGATGCTACTCAAGGTCAGGGTCATACCAGCCTGGGCTACATGGTCAGAGAGCTCCTCTATGTCTCTTTTCCTGTAGTCCAGGGAGGTACATCTCAGGTCATTCACACCAGCATGGACAATGACGGAGTCATACTTGTACTTGCTTTGGAGTGACCTGAGTGCTTGCATTATGTGGCGGATCCTGGCACCCAACAGGCAGCTTACAGTGACCTTCTCCTTGTTCAGTCTGGTGAGTGGGACGTCAGTGTGCCGGACAATAGAGTCCTTTATAACAAGTGTATTTGGTGTGTTGTTTGGCCTTAAGGGCTGTGACTGTGAGGCACACTGATTTTGTGAGATATGTGATTCATGGGTATTGTTGAGGGCTGGCTGTTGCTTGGATATCTACTTAGGAGGTCTTTGCTGTTTAGGCAGATTTTTATTTAGAGCCTCTGAGTATGTTTTTGTGTGTTTATGTGTTGGGTATGCAGATGCAATAGGTCTGTGTGAGACTGGATTTGTGGTGCGGGTGGTTACCTTTTCCTCCTGAATGACTGTGCCAGTCTTGGGTTGAGAGAGGTCTGCCTCCAGTTTGGCTGTGTAACTGCATCTTTCACATGTATTAGAGTTTGTAGGAAGGAGGAGAGGGTTGTCTGTGTACATAAGGCAATTGTAACATTGCCTCAAAATTCCCAGATTCACCAGCTGGACTGGAGAGTAACCTTGAAACTGACCCTTGGACATACCAGGTATAGAGAACTGTTTTTTTACTAATCAGATTAGGGAAGGGAACTGATTTTTCACTTGATCAGGAAGGACCAATCGGGAGCCTAATACTTATGAGAAGTGAAGGAGGGTGTAGTGCTTTAGTTAGTTAGTGTTTCGTTATAAGAGCTGAGCAAGTGCAGGGCTTTAGAAAGAGAATAGAGTGATTACTTTGAGAGTTTGAACAGTTCTGAGGGGAAAAAGGGAAGAGCAGACTTTGTGGAGCCTGGAATAGTTTAAACCTGTTTAGGCTTGGCGCTGCTCAGTCATAAAACCGCGCAAAAAGAGAGTTGTAGGGTTTTAAGAGAGAGAGATCAAGGAGATTAGAATTGACCCAAAATGGCCAATAAAACTACAGCTTCTAGGCCATAACCACTCCTCCAGGGACAGGCAGGCTGTTCAGTGTTAACCACTCCCACTGGTGAACACAGAGACTTCCCTTTAGCCCAAGCAAGCACTGGCCTTCTAGAAACTTCCAAACAGTTCAGAACAGCAAATCTGTAACTGAACTTTCTTAACTTTCAGAAAGTGGGAAAAAGCAAGATTTTTTTTTTCTTTTTGTTGTAGTTTAAAGGTAGCAGAGATACACAAGCAGCAAAATAATAACAACAGTACAATAAATGACCCCACACTTGAGTGCTGGGCCAAAATCAGGTAAAATGCAGTTTTTAGAGAAAAAAACGATTTTAAATTAAGTGCAACACAGGAAATGCAGTAAACAGGCTCTAGATGTGTTCCAAGTACTGTTACTGTTACAGATATAAACTTTAGCAAGCTGGAAAATGCCAAAAAGTAGGTGGCAAAGCAGTAAAACGTAACAAAAAATCAGAAGAAAATACGTAAAATCACAAAAGTGGCTCCTTTTCTTCACTCAGCATTTTCTCCCCTTGGTAGGTGCTTCAGCAACAACTTAGCCCTGGTAACCAGTTCACACCACCCAGTCTGATAACATAGCAGGGTAATGACATCTGTAATAAGTTAATGTAATGCCATGTACAATAAATGCGCCTATGTACTGTCATTACAGTAGCAAGGGATGTGAGTGTCATGTGTGGGACACAGATGTATATGAGGCCTGTTCATCACTGTTATCCATGTGAATGTGTTACATACTGGGGTAGTAGCCCAGGGTATGTGCTATCACACTGGCATGTAGTGTATCATGGCGGTACTATTGTCGACAGTGCTTACCCAGGCAAGTGTAGAGTGCTAAATGTAGTACTGAAAACAGGCACACCTGCAGGCATAGCTGGACTCTGAGGCCTCCCTGTTGTATCCCTGGTGTGTGAGCTGTGTCACAATATATAACCCCTACTGGGTAATTATCTAACATGTGGAATGTAACTGTAGATTACCGTCTGTACAGCACATGATAGTGAGGGCTCCTGACATGTAGTTATGGCATACACATTGTTGTCAAACGTCTATCTGTCAACACATTCATCCCATTGCATAGCTACTTGCCAAGCTGATGACTGTCGGTCCCTGTACAGATGTGCAGATGGCAGGTATCCAGCTGGGATATGTACAGGCATCCTAAGCTTGATTGACACTGACATGTCTGCCCAGCTGTGTAAGAACTGGCACATATTGGAGATAGCACCCTGTATGCACCACATGCCATGGGTACCTCCACTACACTACCACAGTCAACAGAATATGCTTGGGTACAGGTCTCCATCACAGACACTAACCATGTGTTGTAATGCATGTTGCATACCTGTCAACTTGATCACCTCAGTAGCCATATACAGGAGGCACCTGGAGGATTGGCTGATGCATGTCACTCTCACCCTGAGGGTCACCACAGTAGTGTCTGTTGATAGATTCCCTGCTGCCACATGGCAGGTGGCAGGATACCACTATACACATAACCCATACACAACCCATCTCTCCTTAGTCAGTAGAGCTAGGTACACAGCTATGACCACCTGCAGTGATGCATCCCAGTACTGACACATGTGTACATGTGCATGACTGAGTATAGCAGTGTCTGTGTGTTAGCACATCTGTACTTGGGAATTCCATGAGGGCCTTCACAACTACTGCAACACCCATTGCCATAGTCAGTTGTGGCTGCTGCTGTATGGGACATTACATGTACCCTGTTAAGCTCCTCTCCATACCGGCTACATGAGCCTTGCAGTACCAGAAAAACAGTGTTGTGCAAATGGGTTGATAGGCATGGGATACCCATTGTGTTCTGGCAAGTGTGTGTATGTGTGCATGTTTGCATATCTGTAGGGTACAGCATTCCAAGGCCACATACTCTTATTACAATACCCATTGCCACACAGTAGTACAGATAGTGTTGTTGCTGCCCATAGGTGAGGCATGACAATGCAACACCCTACTCTGTGTGTTGTATGTGCAATAAATGCATATCCCTGTAGTACCACTGTTGGGATCTACAATGGGTTGTATCGCAGTCATGGCCAATGTGTGATGGTGGTTATATTAGAGTGTCATCATGGGTTTCAGGAAGTACAATATCCACTGGGGGATGTGGGTGCTGTGTACACTGTCATTACACCAAGGTACACCCGGCATATGTCCCATGTACCATGTTATGGTTACCACTGTCACCATCAACCATACAGGTAACTGATACCACAGTCCAGGCCAGTTATGCATGTGCTGTGTGCAGCCTACCTGTAACACAATGGACACATGGTCAAGTTAGCAGCAATAGGCCCAGGTCTCTCAGATGTGTGTCTGCCTGTTATTTGTCTGTTAATGTGTATATGAAGGTATGTCACACTATGTACTGTCTATATACACCCATTACATCCCCCATTATCATACTGTACATGTCTGGGGATGTTCTGCATGTAACATTTAACCTGGGACACACCTCACCCTGGTGTTGACTAGTACTTCCCCAATGCATCTGTAGTGCTGCATACGTGGGTTGTCAGTCACCTCTCTGCTGAATGTAATATTAAGGGTATACTTGGTGTCTACCTTCCCTCTCAATGCCTGTTCCATGCTACAGACCTTATTATACTATCAGCTGTCCTGTGATTACATACATGACAAGCATTCCTGGTGTGTAATGTGGTAGTCCATGTCCATGTACTGCACAATTCCAATGGGAGGTACTGCTGTATGAACAACCCCACAATCACACATGTGCATACATGGCCACCCACACAAACACACACACATGCACACATGCATCTTACATGCATCAACCTCCATCCACTTTACCAGAGTGACCCTACAGACAAACTAACTACCCACCAGGACAACACACACACACGCACACACACGCACACACACGCACACGCACACACACACACACGCACACACACACATACACATACAGATGAGGTTGCACAATGATAGTACACACAGTTCTCCTATTACCCATCTGTCAACATGCATAACATATGGTACACAACAGCATGCAGCACAGCTATAGTCAATCCATGCATGTGCTGTGTCACTAGGTGATACCCCTTCCCCTGGATACCACTGCACCCACGTATACAGTATTGCTGCGCACATGTTCTGCACCCTGCCATGTACTGTGGACCACACCTCACAGGTGTACAACCCATTGCTGAATGTGTAGTACTGTGTCAGTTATGTCAGCTTTAATGCTCACAGCCCCTATGTTTTTCAGCAACACATACCTGGGATAATATGTGGACAGATGTCATTTGTGAATTCCTGATGTCTGATTTACAGCTCTCAACATCAGTCGACCATGTATGACCAATCCAATACTATTACACTGACAACCATCAGAGCATACCATGGCTATGGGGGGTGTACACACCCTTATTGATAGGACACACCCATCCTCGATCTGCCATGGGACCACATCACCACATATCTTAACAGTACATGAGCCCAATATGTGACATATGTCCTGTACTTTCACATGCAGTGTCTACGGACTGTGTTAGGTGTGCTGATGCTGACGGCGATTCATACACTCCGTGTGGGCATATGTGTCCACTCCCTTATCATGATAGCTTGTTGCACCTATTATTATGTATACTACAGCAGACACTTCTGCTGGCAGGGGTATACTAGCATGGGCCATCTGCATTTGCCAGTGTATGTTCAGTCTGCCCTACACATGTCTCCGTAATCTGCATGATTGCAAGGCCTACTCATGTGCACATCCCTTGGTGTTCACACACTGCTGTCACTATTGCTGTGGGGCTAGGGTTATGTCTGCCACAGTTCCTGAACCTATGTGCAGATACAACCATTCTTAGCATCCTTGGGATCCCTGCTGCAGTGCACTGGCGTGTCATGCTGACACCCCCCACCTTCAGCCTTTTTGCAGATGCTTGACAAGTTTGGCCTACACATGTGTGTCACTTTGCAGTGTCCCACACACTGAACACCACATGTTACAGCCTAGTCTCAGCTGATAATGTGGACCATAGTAATACCTTATGCCATAGTGTAACTCTGCAACAGTTGCCATTGTCCTACAGATATATATACACTGGTGTTGCACTGTATATGGGTGTTGTTCCAAACATGCCCTACTGTAGGCAATGTCTCCCACCATTATGTTACTCCCTGTGGACACATTCTGCAATGACAGGATGTTAGTTACCTTGCAGGTGTCTGACATACCCTTCCAATACCCCATCATGGTCACCACTGTGATGCCATGCATTTAACAGCAACAATACGTGCACAGGCACAGCATGCATTCTGGATAGGTGTGTTAGATGTGTGCATGGAATATACCATAGCCATTACATGCCCGGTGTATTGGCAAGCATCTACATAAACCATACTCACCAGCTACAGGTTGCTGCCTTAGTGGTATACCGGAGGGACCTACATAAGAGGGTGAGAGATGCAAAGTCAGTGGCCAAACCTGTGGCATTGCTACAGGGTGGGTGCAGCATTACAGTACATCAACAGTACATGTCCACAATACTACCACACACGCACATGTGTTTATCACTACTGTGCAGCAACAAACTATGTCTATGACATGTTAGATATGCATGATCTACCTGTACAGATGCAGATGTATACGCAACAGTGGTCTACTAATGTGCCCTGTGGCCTTACCTGCATGCTCCTCGGATGGTGTGTGGGTAGCACCCACCTCCACAAAGGTGTCTGGTGGTTGGTGACTATGCGGATGGGCAGGTGTCACGAGGCTGGCTAGGAGCTCCTCCACACATGTCAGGGGGGCATGGATGAAATGGCCCCCTTGTGGTGAGGTGAGCCCCCTGGACTGCAGCTGCACACTGATGGGCATTGCAAAGCAGATCAGAAGAATAATGTCAGACCTGCTCATAACTGCGGTTGTGCATTTCGACATCATTGACCCTGTGGACTAGGTCATTCCACACTGCGGTCCACTTCTGCTGATCATGGGTGGCCTGACCAAACAATACAGGTTAGTACTGTATGAGATGGTTCACCAGAATTTCATTTTCAGCTGCTGAGTACACCATCAGCCTTCCATGGAACATCTTGCATGAAAGACATAAAGATGGACACAGGTGTGAGCAAGTCATGCAGCAAGGTTACCACCGTTCTTAATACACATCACTGTCACCCCTCCCACCATATTAGTGACAACAAACTGTACACACAACTCAATAGGTATGGCTACATCATACCTACCAGTGGGCCAGATATTGTATTGTACCACACTTTGTGCAATGTGTTTGCAGCCATGTTCCTTATGTGGACACTATTGTTGCTGGCCTGTTATAGACTATTCACCTGCATGCCATTGTCAGGGCCACTATTGTTCCATATATGCTTGTAGTATACTTGCTATGTGGTTGCTGCACATCTGACATTCTGTGTTATTGGGGTTATCTATGCATGCTGTTGGACATGTTCCGGGATTGTGTAGACGATTACTACCAACATATGTTCTATAACAGTGACACAATAGCATGTATATGTAATATTGCCCAGCAGAACCACCTCTCCAAACTCATCTGCCCATGTTACCAGGCCAAATCACGTGTGACCAACCCTGGGGCCTCCTCATGTACTGGTCCAGCAATACCTTCAGGTGAAACCAACTCAGGGGATGTTGTTCCCTCCCCCCTGGGGGCACACACAGACATGTTCTTATCCCCCGAGGTCAGGTCAAGGGTCTGTTCCTTAACGGGCTCCACAGACACGTGGGATGTGCTACATCACCTTGAGGCACCCAGTACACATTCTCAGGGCCCACATGCTCCTCCTGCTCAGCCTCCAGGCCAGGCACATTCAGGACATGAACTCCTGTTGTGAGTAGCAGTGGGTGGGAGGCTTGTTCCCATTGTGTCCATAATGGGGCCCATGGGGCATCCACATCACAGACCACACACACTATCCAGAGTGTTTACCCACCACATGTGTCACATACCACCCCTGTAGGCTATCCTGTATATCTACCAATCCTGACCACCTCCACAACTATACCTGCCATACTTCCCCATATTCCCATTCCATACTTCACAGACAAAGGCAATCTAGTCCCAACAAGGGGTTCACATGTGTCATACCCGTCCATGTTGCACACACTGACAGCTGTAGATACCTGTGTGTATAGCTATGTGTGCTGTTTCCTCACACATAGCATGCAGCACTATGGTGGTAATATAGGAGACATGTATTTACATGCATATATGCTTGTGTGTGTTTGTATATATGTAGACATGCATATAGGTATATATCTATATATGTGTAGATATATATGATGTGGTATATATGTGTTTATATATATGTCTACACATGGGTATCTGTATATTTGTGGACATACATGCATATATATATATATATATATATATATATATATATATATATATATATATATATATATATATGTGTGTGTGTGTGTACACATATGCATACCTATATATGGGGTACATTCAGACATCAGGTCCACAATCTCACAACACCTTCCTGCACAGCTGTATTGTTCTGCATTGCTACAACACAGACAGGTGCCACTTATGGACACAGCCTGGCATTAGGGGGTATATGTAGTGTCAAATTGCAGGTAACCCTATTACACACCTATGGCATTCCTTCATGCTACAATACAGGTTAACCTGAGTATCCTGCAAGAGGTCCATCATTATGGCATTATTTCCACTACCAGATATTGGCCACAGTAATATACATACTTCCCATTACACAACACACACTATGATGGCTTACATCTTATTAGTCAGTGCTGCTCTGCACGGCTGACAGGTATGGCCCACTACCACTTGCTACCTGCATGCAGCATGCTGTGTAGTACTTCCAATTACCACTGTCATGGCAACCATCTACTATAAATCCCTACATCATGTGGGTGTGGTCCCTTTACCTTTCCTGTATGGTGGACATCCTTCCTGTGTGTGGGCAGCAGTGTTACAGACAGCAGGCAGCAATACCTCTTACAGGAGAACCTGCACATTCAGGCCAGCTACATATTTGTAGGAGGTTCCAGAACTACAGACAGAGTGTGAGTAGTGTTGTTGTGTGCAATTGTATAGCACCGGTGTTACAGGGTTTGTGTGTACATACTAGTTTAACTTGGAATGCATTCTATCTGCATAGCTCTCAACTGTGGGCCAATCCACTTGATGGCCAGAGGTGTGCCTATTATGTTTTGTCTGTCCACCACACAGGTCTTGTGTCAGATATATCACTGGCAGTGTGTGTGTTGAGTGCTATCAGTACATAGCTACATCCACTTCTGTTTCTAACTTCATATTCCTGATTAAGGGTATGTTGCAGACTTTTCTCTAACACCAGCGACTTGCTTAGTGTATGACAACAGTATTTCACATATGGGCCTGTGTTCCAGCATCTGTCCTCCCACCTACATACCAGGCTTTGTACATAATGACATGGTGTCAGTGGTTGTTATGTAGTGGGCTGTGAGCATGTCATGCTGCCATTCCTGCCATTAGTACACTGCTGTTGTGGCCCCACACATATTGTGGGGTTGTGTCCATATATATGTGGACTTCACCTACACAATACATGTATGCCCTTATGACTCCAGAGGCCAGTGTATGTAACAGTGGTATATGGCCCTGTATTATTCAGTCTATGGGGGGGGATGCACCATAACTAACCTAGGCTGTTACAACATGTGGGGGTATCAGGGGTAAGCTGTCTTAAGGTATCTGGATGTACATTACCATACAATTCAGCTTGGGTAAATGTCGGCCTACTGCTTCCTGCCATATGGACTGTTCTGTTTGTCAGTGTGATTGTGATGGTGTCAGTTATGCCTTATTATGTAACAGATACATCCCATTGTGTCAACTGAGGTCTTTACCCCCTAGGGATTGTGTACAGAGTGTAGATAGAGGCTGATGGACTATACATCTGCATTACTTACTGTTGATTGATAGGTATCCTGTGGCCAAGTCTGTCTTTACTATTGTACTACTTGAAGGCCTTGGCCTGGACCGCAACATATGTAAATATTTCCAGACTACTGTATTAATATAACTGTTTCACAGTTGCATTACTCTGTTTATATGTATGTCAGTGTCTAAACAGCTATATGACATGGCATATACAACTGTAATAGGACACAAATAAAGCTTTTCCATGTATGCAGACCTGTGTGTGGTGTTATATCCTTTGACCTTACTGTGGGTATATGTCGCAGGCAACAATTGTCATTTGTATGGGTGGCTCATACAGTGTCCAGTTGGTAAGGTGGAAACTGTAGGCATAGTGGCTGTTCCGTATTGTGTGCATCTTATACATATGTATCTTCCTATCCATATCTCTGTGTGTGTATGTGTAGTTACATATATATCTATATATACATACATATGTATATATATATATATATATATATATATATATATATACATATATGTGCCTGAGTATATGTATCTTAGTAATGTTGATTGCTTCCACATTGTACATTCCTTATGGTAGCCAGATTGTACTGCATGATATGTTACTGATACCAGCCTGACATCATATAGGTGGGATGGAGTACTGTTAACTTCTTGTCCCCATGTTGTGTCAGGTCCTGGTTATGGGATTTGCAACAGTTGGTATTGTATTGCAGGGCAGATGTGCTTGGCTGTGGGGGGAGAATATATATACATACAAGATGTATGTTTTTGGGCCCCATCACCCCCATTAACGGTGCATGTGGACATATATGTTTTTGTTATGTTCCCTTTTATATCTATAGAAGTATGTCTGTATATACCTATATAGATATATATTTATGCTTACACACACACATATATATATATATATATATATATATATATATATATATATATATATATTGCTGGATATATATATAGACATATAAATGTAGACATATATATCTACAGATGTATGCATATGTATGTATATATTTCTATATTTGATATATATATATATATATATATATATATATATATATATATATATATATATATATATATATATACATATATAGATATGTTATATTTATTTAGATATTAATATATATATATATATATATATATACACACACACACACACACACACACACACACACACACACACACACACACACATATACATCTACGTGTTTAAATATATTTCCTGTACTGTTGAATGACTGGTCTGGATGATATGTTTGTGAAAACATCAGGGTTATTTACAGCTGGTGTGGCTTAGTGGTAAATGGGCCGATGGATACAGAGTGATTAAAGCACTTTTAAGCAGTTGTAAGTGGGTTTGCATGGGTTTGTGCAGAGGTAAGCACTGATAATTTCCGGTTGCAGTTTCTTACACTGATTTAGCTTCTCAATTGCTTAACCTGTGTAGGCATTCCTTACCCCTGTGCAAACAAGCTTAGTCCCACTTACTGCTGCTTAAAAGTGGTTACTCCTGCTTACCCCCATGCTAATTTCATTAAAAGAAAAGAAAAAAGGGTTGATAGGAAAGTATTGAAATAGGGGCACAAAGAGGGAAAGACAGTAGGGAAAATAGCTAGGGATGTGCAGGAGGGTGCAGGGAAGGTCCATAGCTGCCCATTTCTTCTACAGCAACAGCTGTGCATATACACTGAATTTGGAGGTAGAGTTGGACACTCAAACCTCTGAGAGAGGGGTGAGGACAACAATAATATGTTGTGATGCCAATTAGACTAGATTACATGTGCCCAGTGGACGTGTGTGCAAAAAGGACAGCTATGTATGGGGCGATATTTTTTGGGGGGAACAGATTGCCCTTTTTTTTCAGGTGAGAGTGGGATGTTGGGGAGGGATAGTAGGTATATTTGGGGAGGTAGGTTGGGTAGGTTAACAGACAAGACAAACAAGATGCATACGGGTGCGGTATATGACACATGTGGGGGGTAAACGCCTTGATGGGGAGGGATGTTGGGAAATCAGAAGCCCATGAGCCCCCTAGTGGAAACAGTGGGACTGAGGTCCCCACTCATGGGCAGTTACCACTGCAACTTTACAGCACCGAAGGTGGCTGTGCTGGAGGCAAAGTCAGAGAGCAAGGCCAGCCCTCTATTCATGACACATGGCCCTCGAGCTGGCGTAGCAGAACAATGACCTCCCTGTGGAGCTCGCTACACACCATGACCCGGACCTGGTGACAGGTGGCAGGTTCCTGTCCGCACCTGCTCCCGGGGGGGGGTGAGCCCCATCCCCTGAGGCAGTTCCACTTGAAGGTGATGCAGAACCAACGGACAAGGAGGTCCCGGGTTGGGCCCCAGACCTGCTGGTTCCCGGAGCCACGGCCAGCTGAGGTGGGACAGGTGGGTCCGCTGGGACCCACATTCCCATACATGCTATGGTGTTTATGGTTTATCAACATACGTGGGTTAGTAATAGTCAACACATTCTAGGATTATGTATAACAGCATGCATAGATATTCCCATTAACCCAGACACCAGTTATGGAACAGTTGCATAGCAAATGGATCACATGCATGTATGGGGCCACAGTGGTAATACCAACAGCATGCAGGTACATTGATGGCACCATGCCACCAATGTTGGAGTATTTCAACATAGCACATGCATAGAAACAGATTTATATAATTATCAAACAGTAGGACATATGTCCCAACATTACAGTGGAGTCATCGTGTACCAGTTGAGGTGGGTATTTAGTGTATTGTTGGAGATATGGCGGGGGAGAGAAAGATGTCAATTAACAACTAGTATATTCCTGCAGTTCACATTACTTTCCTAGTCAGTGCTGTTATCTGTACCTTACAAGTATTACTACACTACCCTATTGCCTTAGTTTGGACAGTGATATGACTGTCAACAACTATATACATGGACTGGTTTTACCTGCAATATACACCTCTAACCTGGTATACCTGTGGAGGAATTGTTTGTTAACACTAACTAACTGTTTCTACACATACTCCCAGATTCCAGGTTGATGTTATGCACATACCTGTCCATCTCTTTTTGCACAGACTCTGGCCATGTCTTGACCACATGCAGGTAAACCGAGACATATGTTGGCTATTGGCCTCTTCAACCTTTAGTGACTTGCAACACTCTTATACAGGATTTCTTAGACAGTTATATTATGTAGCACAGTGTGAGTGACACCTTAGTCAGTGATACCTTATTATTCAGAGCAACTGCAACACTCACAATGCCATACAATACCAGAGTAAACAGTACCAGTACAGGGTATCAAGCTTTTATTTCTCGGCACAATGTTCGTATCTGACAGACCTGTGGGAGCAATGTTTGTTAGCACTACCTGAATGTTGCTACATAAAGTACCAGATTTCACATTAGTATTATGCACATACATATCACTCTGTTACTGTACACACTCTGGTCACAGCTTGACAACACAGGGGTGTAGATGGGACATATGTGGCTTATTACTCTCATAACATTTTTGGGGGTTGCTAGTGTGACAGGTTTGTTCTTATAGATGTTTGTCAATCAGTTGTATTTCCTGTTTGCTGCCTAAACATCTGGGTTCATCCCACTGATTTCCCAGGGGGACAAGGGGACAGGCAGCAGATATGGGCCAATATACTGGACATTCTGGACTTATCTGTACAGTTGTGGTGTATGATTCTGTAGACAGCCTACTTCCACTCCCAGGATTCAGACCATGGCTATGTCTGCTAAAACTAAAACACTGTCTGTCACAGTTGTGTGTGCTATATAGATATTGCTGTATATCGCTTATCTGATTTCTGTCTTATACTTCTCCTGTGGTTTTACATTCTGACCTTGTATTACAACACTCTTATGCAGGATTTCCTAGACAGTTATATTATGTAGCACAGTGTGGGTGACAGTGATCAGTGATACCTTATTATTCAGAGCAACTGCAACACTCACAATGCTATACAATACCAAAGTAAACAGTAACAGTACAGGGTATCATTCTTTAATTTCTGGGCACAGTGTTCGTATCTGATGGACCTGTGGGAGCAATGTTTGTTAGCACTACCTGAATGTTGCCACACAAAGTACCAGATTCCACATTACTATTATGCACATACATCTCACTCTGTTACTGTACACACTCCGGTCACAGCTTGGCAACATGGGGGTGTAGATGGGACCTACTTGGCTTATTACTCTCATAACAGTTTGGGGAATCGCTAGAGTGACAGGTTTGTTCTTATAGATATGTGACAATCAGTTGTATTTCTTGTTTGCTGCCTATATGTCTGGGATCATCCCACTGATTTCCCAGAGAACAGAGTGACAGGCAGCAGATATGGGCCACTTTACTGGACATTCTGGGCATATCTGTAGTGTTGTGGGGTATGATTCTCTATGCAGACTACTACCACTCCCAGGATTCGAACCATGGCTGTGTGTGCTAAAAATACAACAGTTCACATCTCAGTTGCATGTGCTATTCAGATTTTGTTGTCTGTCTTTTTACTGTTTTCTATCTATGTGTCTCTCAATTGTGCTAAATGACCTCTGAGGATTACACCATTCATATTCAGACATTCCTATACATTTTATTTATGTTACAGCAGTACTATTAAGTGATTGCAAATCTACATTACAATATGATACCAGAGTAAACACATGCAGTCCAGCAGTTAGACCTTTATTGTCAGGCTATGATGCTTTTATTTACATACAGCCTATATGAGACTCTTCCTACCATATTCTCTGGTGTATGCAGTACTTGCCTTAAACAATACAGGTTTTATACTGGCAATTAACTTACTAATACTTTTACATTTATTTCCTATGACAGTACATGGAAGAGTATTACTAACTTGCCTCATGTCGCAATCTCTCCAAGCGACATCCATGGGCCGCCTGGTTCGCAGCCCGCTCACTTGCTGCTGTGAAGGACATAAGATGAATATTTAGCCATACCTATCTATAATATACATGTGCTGGAAATTATTAAACAGGTAGTGGAGTGATACTTACACACAGCTTGGGACCAGCCATGCCATCCTAGCCTCTTGGATCCACTGATCCAAGAAATCCCTCTTTCGCTGCTTCAGGTTGGCATAGTGATGCCTGACCTGCGCACCAGCTCGGGGTATGCCAGTGGCACTGGTGAGGTCACGGGTGAGATGGTCCCAGGCTTCTGCTTTATTTGGGAATTGGTACTGGCCCTGCAGCAGTCTCTACTCATGGTCTTTGACAAGGAGTCCTGCCATGACTCTGGACTCCTGGATGCCCCAGCACTGCACCTGAAAGCACACTCCCTCTCCCCTTCCTGACATGGTGCTGCAAGGGGAAGCTACAACCAGTTATGAGATGCATTCCCACCTGTTGGGATTAAGTAGGGCTAATTTCCTGCATTTTGCCATGATTGGACAATTTTGAAAAGGCACAGCTATGGGCAAACTTGCTTACCTAAGGTTGGCATTGTTTAAAGGGGTATGCCACTGGGCAGATTGAGTTAGCTGGCCTACACATTGCTTACACCTACTAAGATGGCCTGTGCAATGCTTAGCATTGCTTAGTATTTACTTTGTATTATATTTGCTTTTTGGCATTGATTTAGTATTCATTACATGTTATATATATGTCTGGTATCCATAATTCATGTGTATGTACACTGTATGGGGTCCTTGTGTCTAATAGGGACTTCAATACTGTATTACAATTACACCTCAAATCTGGGCTTACTTCAGTACTCCAGTTCACATACTTATGTTTTGTAGTAGGTTATAGAACATATGGCTATATACTTATTACTTTTACATGTTCAGTTTGATTTTTACTATAGTGAGGATTTGTTTGGTGATACCTCAATTTTATGCACTGCTGTGCTGGCTTGGTGGTTAACTACTGTGACTATAGTGCATAGGGTCCTGGGTTCAAGTCCTGCAAGGCTGTTCACTTTGTTGCTGGGCAGAACAGCAGCTGTTGGATACAGAGTGATTAAGGCACTTGCAAGCAGGTTTGCATGGGTTTGTGGGAGGGTGAGCTATGCTAACCTTCGGTAAAATATGCTTACAGAGAGTTAGCTTCCATATTGCTTAACCTGTGTGCGCATTTCTTACCCCCATGCAAATGGGCTTAAAACTGCTTACTGGTGCTTACATATGCTTACTCTCACTTACTACTGCTTAATAGTGCTTACATTTGCTTACTAGTGCTTACTCCTGCTTACCACTGCACTAATTTAGACAGTAATGTCTAATGGTTCTTGGGAAGGTGGGGGATTTGGAAGCTGTATGGGGTTATCATTCATTAGACATTTTATCTTCCATTTGTATCCCTGATTCCTGTGTACATATACCGTATGGGGCACATGTGATTTTCTGTGGACTTTACAACATTATGACACTGACACCTCACATCTGCATTTAATGCAGTACTCCAGTTCACATATGTATGTTATTTAGTAGGTTATGCAACTAAAAATATTGGTCATAACGTGATTTGACATGGAAAATTGAATGTGCTGCAGTGGTACTTGAACCAGGAATAACTGCTTGTAAGGTGAAGGCTCTGCCCACTACACTATTGCTATACTGCTGGATTCGCATACATCTTCCTTTGTATTCTCTTCTGCCATTTACCATAGCTAAGCAATGGGCAAACCCACACACCTACGGTTAAATGTAATACTTTTCATAAAAAATAAAAGTATCCTTATATTGTTTGTGTTTACTATTGCTCTTGTACACATGGGGGGATGTTACTGGGAGTATGCGGACACCTATAAGCAGTCTCACTCATTCTTTTAGGGCTTTCTGCTGTTCTTCCTTGCAGGGGCATATATATTCTGAGAGTGCTCTCAGACACACCCCCTGCACTTTTACATGCTTCGTGTAAGATTAGGAGCTCAAGCAGCGTGCCTTCATTAATATCCATGGCATGCTGCCGTACTGCTCCTAAATGGCTGCTTCCATGCAGGACTAAGCTAGTCCTGGACAGAAGAATAGTGAATCCAGGGGACAATTATGACATGGATGTGTGGCTTTTTTCTGAATTGGTTTCACATTATAAAAATGTTGTACATGTTTATAACATAAATATTGTTTAATATTTCTTTCTCTTTTATAGGTGAATTTTGGAGCCTCACCTACAATGTTTTTAACAATGGGGTCAGATCATAATATAGCCCAATTATTATTTATGATTTGTTTACTAGTATGTCTATTATACTTTATAGCATAACCTAGCTCGAGGTCTTTATACAGTTACCATCAATATCCATATTATTATTATTATTACTGACATTATTAACATATAAGGAAAGGGTACCTAACCATCCCATTCCTTAATTACAAACTGTTTAACATCAGCTATTATCGTATTATTATAGGCTGTAATATTATATTCACTGGCCATACTATCTAATCTATTCAACCTGCTTGCTTTTAAGAACTGGCTGTTCATAACACTTTTAAAAGTGCGCCTCGGGTGCATGCTGTTAAAATGTACATAGCACATAGCCTTAACATTTTCTTATATATTGTGGTGTTAAGTCTCATATCTTGGTAAATGATCATGATATCCAAAAATGTCATCCTCTCAATAGAATGGTTGCGCACCAAAAAATTGGTAGTATCCTGTAGATAATGAACAAATGCATGTAAATTATCTACACCACCAGTCCATATAAAGAAAACATCATCTACAAAACATTTACAATAAGCAACTTTATCATTTCTAAATATAGTATTTAATTTGTTAATATCTTTTATAAACACATTTCTCCTCCCACCTGGATAATACCAGATTTGCATAAGTATTGGCAACTGGAGTGCCCATAGCTACTCAATGTTGCTGATGAAAAAACTCCTTATCAAATAAAACAATAAAACATTATTGTTAAGAATACAGAACATAATAATTCAGTTTTACTGGCTGAAAAATCACTGTGTATACAAAGATATTCCCTTATAGAGTGTACCTCAAATTCATTAGGTATAACGGTGAACAACAATTTGATATCCATTGTAACTAGAGGCAGTTTGTAGCTCTGATTTTTTTTTAAACCATATATTCAGACTTCTAAGAAAATTATTATTAGTATCTTATATATAGAGCTGCAGCTGTATTGTAAAAGTAGTTTCAGCTGTTCCTCAAAATACTTAGTCACCCATTTACTACCAGCTACAGTGGGTCTCATGGGTGGCACATCAATATTGTTGTGTATTTTAGGCACGCCATATATAACAGGTATTACAGGATTGGCCAGATATAGATAGTTATGAATTTCAGATATTATTAATCCTTCCATTGGCAAGTCATATAAAAGGCTTTCATCCTATATATTACTTCATTTACTATAGTATTATTAACTTTCTTAAATGTATCAATGTCTATTATACAATGTTATCTCCCAAAATACGAGAAACATGCACGCTGATTGGCCAATTCAACCAGCATGCACATTGTAAATCCAAAGTAACCTAAGAAGTCCGGCTGCTAAGGAATCCTGCAGCAACGACGTCAAGTAAACTAAAGTGCATTTATGGTGCTGCTCCGATGGAGCTGCATCACCTTTTGTAAAAATAAAAATTCTAGTAAACAAATATATGAAAAGAACCTTACTGTCTTGTGCGGTAACTTTGGATTTTGATCATTGCATTTCCTCAAGGCCCGAAAAACTCCTTCTGTAATCGCGTCCCCCACGTATAAACACGTAATGACATGTAGTGGCAGAAGTACCTAAATCTTCTATAACGAAAGGGAAAAACATTAAGTATAGGATCCCAGACCTACATATGATGAAGCAACACTCATCTCTTTCTTTACGCGGGGAGATAGAACTTTTATATGAGGAAGGGTGCACATTTTTTCATTAAATAATAATTATGATTTGGAGGTACTGATCAATACCAAATAAAAGTGAAGTTCATTGTTCTAATTCCGGGGTAGTTGTTCGACAATGTTTTTTTGTGTTACTTCGTGGTTAACATACTGCGTAGTTGGATTGTGACAGATGCATCCCTGTACTTCGTGCTCTATTCCTCCTTTCTATGTTTAGATCATTAATAAGAAATATGTGATTGTCACGCTTTTTGAAAGTCTGCTTTTGTATTTTATTGTGAGTGGTACCCACATTTATGGTGTTTATGGTGTTGGCCTGAGAATGGAAAAGTACCTAATTTTTTAACTGATATTCATGGTAAATAGACATTTTTTATAAGTAAAACCAGCATATTTTAACCATTCTATGACCTTCCTACTTAAAGTTGTTAGTGAGCTGTTAGCATGTGTTCCACATTTTGCCCATTTGTTCCACATTATGTGGCTAGTGTTCCTCATTTTGCAGATGGAAGGTTGAGAGCTATGCCTACGGAGAGAGGAAAATGAACATCTGAAAAAAAAACATTATTTGTTTTTATACAATGTCACCTCCTATTGTTTACAATATAATTCTCAGAAGTTCAAGACAAAACAGAGGGTCTGTGGCTTACTAAGTCAAAGTGTGGACTATTTTATCTCACAAAAAGTGGAAGAATACAAAGTAAAGCAAACAAAAACCTAAACAACAACACAGACAACAACACAGACATAACAACACAAAACTAACATCATTGTATAATAGCAATAACCCACGGCTGGGTGTGGGTAACACTGCCACCAACAATGGGTAAATCCAGCATTACCCACACCCAGCCGTGGGTTATTGCTATAATAATAAATTATACGCCCAGTCATTGTAAGATGTAACATCCATGATTACAATTTTACCCCCTTTATCCGCTTGCTTTATTATTGTATCCTAAAAGGAGCAAAGATTCTGTAAAGCTTTTCTTTCATTAGAACTAAGATTATAAAAGGTATCACTCATTGCTTTTAAAATACAGCTCATATATATCCTGTTTGCACATATTTAAAAAAGCTCTAGCAGTTCGATCGTTCATAGATAAAAGTGCAAGGTCTTTTTAAACTCACTGCGGCAGTCTAAACATCACTTTTATATACCAATTTCAAATAAACATTTCTAGCAAACAATCTAAGTTCCGTTAATGACTCGCTAACATTTCCTTCATACGAAGAAACAAAATTCATGCCTTTAGTTAATAACGACAGTTCAGAGTCGGAGAACTCATATTTAGATCAGTTAAGAACATTATTAACAGTTATTTCTTCATTTTGTTTCTGGTAGTCTGTCTTACCTTTGTGAATGTTAATCCTGTTGATGCAGGTGTGGTTAGTGCAGAACTCTGTGGATATTTCCTCCTGGTTTTGCTCCTTCCTCTTGATTCTTCTCTTACTTTTATTGGATGCTGAAGTTGAAAACTATGCAACCCTAAAAAACTATTGGAAGTTCCTGGTTCATGTATCATTGCAATATTTTTCACTCACCGGAGATTTAATAACACCGCTTCCCTGGCTATTGGCATTTACAGCACCTTCCATACATCTCGAACAGCTTCACTACACTTCATGGTGTTATTTGTGCACTAATTAGCCTCAACACGACCGTTACCAGGTATGTTTTAATATGAAGAGTCTGAGACCACATAGGGAGTCACCGGCAACATTGTGTCAGCTGCAGCTGTTATAGGGGCTGCCGTCAGTAGTCCAACCTGTCTCGGTACATAGAACATATGACTGTTTTTAAAGTAATTCAGATCCCAAACAATTTTACTTTTTTGCTGCTATTAATTTTGTTTATCCAACATAAAGCTGTACTCATTAATAATCAGATAAAATTTGGAAGAGTTAACAATTGTAACTTCCAAAGTTGCAATCTCAGCTGATAGTTCACATTCAACCTTGCAGAAGAACTTGTTCATTAAGCACATATAATCAACGCTTAATTTTAAATTTAGATCTGATATTGTTAATCCTCATTCATTCCTTACTTGTGGGTATTGGTTCTGACCTCGGAACTGAGCCGGCCATCTTCCAAGCTCGCATCAGCTACAAACTCTCAAGCTAATACTCTTACCCAGAATCCCCCTCTCCCTGTTACCGCAGATTTCATTTGCCGCATCGCCATTCGGTCGTGTCAAGCTACTTCTCCTGAGCTAAGTGCAGTATTTTTCATCATACTAAATTCTAAAACAACCTTTTCTCACAGAAAAGTTATTAGATAGTTTTATTTTACCTTATCGCATTTAGTGACTATCCTTTCTTGAATCCTTTCAATTCCTTCCTCCTCTTTACCGCAAGGTAATTTCTTTTTTACCATCGTTGGTAAACCCCCTTTCCTTCTTACCTTTGGGTAATTTTTGTACCATTGCTGGTATTTTTATTGTTTTTTTTCTTCTTTCTTTCTAACATGGCAGATACATTCCCTGTGTGTCTATTGCTTGGGTGTGCCTCATTTAACAGTTGACCCACTCTGTGAGATTTGTAAGAATTTCTCTAACAGGACATTGATTGAGAGAAAAAATAAATTGATATTGAAGGGGCTACTTAAATCTCCTTTTTCAGAGGCTATTTCTGGGATGGAGGATTCAACCCCTCCAAGATCCCATAAGAAAAAGAGTGATGAACATATAAAGGCCAAGTCTCTTCCTTTGTCCCCTGCTGGGGACTCCCACAAACCGCGACTCAAGAAAGCTAAGCTTTCCACTTCAGATTTTACTTCTTCAGCTCCAGCACTTTCGGTATCTAGACCTTCGGCACCAAGGCCATCAGCGCCATCTGTGACTTTGGCACTGACTAGCGTGCCCTTTACCGTATCGGTACTGAGGGGCTCCTCAGTTCAGACATCTTTACCGGCACTGACTGTCCAGTTGATGCAGACTGTTATGACATCGATGGATTTTTAGATGCCCATTGCCCTTTCAGCTCCGACAACTTACCTGGCACCAACTACCCTCTCAGCACCAACAATTCAGTTATCGACACCGATATTTTTGGTTCCAACCTTAGGGCTGACAACCACTTTGGTACCGACCTTATTGTCGGTGCAGACCATGACTTCGGCACCGATGATTTCCTTGGTGCAGGCACCTGTAGTTCAGTCCTTTACAGCCCCACTGTTTTCACTGCAGACCTGCGAGGTGGGCACTGAGCTTGCTCCATCTTTGGATAGACCTGACTCCCCCTCAGCCATATTCGTGAAATCCACTAGAAGCCTCTCTGAACATGATGTGTTGCGTCTTGTGGATCAAGTGCTTTTGGCCAGAGGTATCCTGTCCCCCAGGACCTATCCTTCCTCGTGAGGTGATCACCCTTTGCCAAAGACCCCTACTTATTCTCCTCCTTCATTGCCTTTGAAGCCCCTTGATATAGCACAGTCTTTCCCCTCTATGGTTCCCTTTATGGACCTCACTAAGGAGCCACAGTTGCCTTCATGGCAGGAGAGTTTTGCTACAACCCAGGATGTCAGCTGTGGCATATGTAATTTGGTGTTTCATAGCCATCCAGGGACTCCACGTTGTCAGACTGAGCCACTTAGAGAGGGGTGACCCCTGTCCTGGACACTCACCCCTCTTTAGGTGAACCAGCCATCCAGCTAATGGAGAAGGCTCTGGCATCAACTGGTGATCCTGTGCTATCACTCTCCCCGCCCTCCTCTGGACAGCTATGTACACAAGTCGCTCCTGGCGGACACCAGGCACAAGGGCCTCTGGATATACTCCCACAGGAAACCCCTTTTGTGCTGTCTTCCCCAGCTTCTCCCTCTGAGGAAGTTCATCAAAAAAGCTTGTGCAAGAGGAAGCACATGGACTCCACAGAGAAGTCCCTTACTGAAGACACAGACTTTGATGATGGGGAAGGGTCCCCTTGCTCACCCTATGAGGTATCTTTTGATGATATTCTTGAAATTCTTAAACAGAGAGGTGACTAGCAACCCTCGAACCCGACCCCTGAACAGTCTGTGTTCCTGCAGGCCTTTCACACACGGCCCCCTACCTCCTGGGTTACTCCACCTGCTGACGAACTAGTCCGGCTCATCATGCAGCATGCGTGGAAGGCTCCTGACACCATTGAGGCCATTCCCTGGAGGCCAGATAAAATTTTGTCCCCTGCTACTGACCCCCATTGGTCCAAACATCTTCCTGTAGATGCTTTGGTGGTGGCGGCTGCAACTAAAAAGGACCTGGCAGAAGAAGAAAGCCAGACTGTCCATCTGCCCAACAAAGAGTCCCGGGCTCTGGACAGAATAGGGAAGCGTACTTTTGCATCAGCGACCTTTGCAATCAGGTCCCTGAACTATATGGCACACTTTACCAGGCTTCAAAGAGATTTAATTTCTGACTTCTCTGAAACTTTGGCTGGTGCCATGTCTGATGAGGTCCTTGACAAAGTGGCCTCTCAGCTAGCCACCATTGAATCGATATCTAACGCCTCCATGTGCCTGATATCTCACATATCAAAAGGAGCAGCTAGAGCGGCGAGTTCAGGCGTTGTTCTGAGACGACACGCCTGGATGCACTTGTCTAATTTCATGGAACCCTTCAAGGCTTCCTTTCTCAATGCTCCCATCAAAGCCTCTTCATTGTTTGGACCCAAGGTTAAAAGTACACTAGCCAGATGTGAACAGGACGGTAGACCTTTTCTGCCATGGATCTGTTATTCTTCCCCTCAATGGGCTTTCTCCAGAAACCGGAAGAGTGGGAAGATATGATACAAAAAGTCTCAGGTTCCTTTCCGTGACACACAGGCTGAGTTCTCCCCTAGAGGCAGAGAGGGAAACTCACAGGGAAGACACCCTTTTTGGGGCAGAGGGGGTCCACATAACCAGGGTTCCAGGGACTTTTCCTCTGGCCAATCCTATCAGCACTCCTGAAGAATGGCCCGACTGCTTTCCTCTGGAAGTGGTTGGGGGTCGTTTATCTTTGTACCCTTCTGCCTGGCTAACCATCACCACCAATTCTTGGGTAGAAAGGATAATAACCAGAGGTTAACATATTCCCTTCGATCTTTGTCCCGCTCCCCCAACAAACTTACCCAACGTTCCACCCAGTCAAAGGGAAGAAGCAGCATTAGAGATATCAAAGCTGCTAAGAAAAAGAGTCATCCAAATAGTCCCTCCAGACCAGATGGGATCCGGATTCTACTCAAGACTATTTTTGGTGCCAAAGAAAACCGGTAACTGGAGACCAGTTTTGGATCTCAGCGTATTGAACAAGTTTGTAAGAGTACAAAAATTCCAGATGGTCACTATACAGTCTATCCTTCCACTTTTGGAAAAAGATGATTGGATGTGCTCGATAGATCTTCAAGGTGCGTACTACCACATAAAAGTGGACAGTCCATCAAAAAGATTCCTTCACTTCCGTGCAGGAGCCAATCACTACTAGTTCAGAGTACTTCCCTTCGGACTCTCTACAGCCCTCAAAGTGTTCACAAAGTGCATGAATCATCACAGCTCACTTGCAACTACAAGGTTTCCAGGTGTTTCCATACCTAGACGACTAGCTCATCTCCACCCCTACCAGACATCTGTTGGAAGAAGCCCTGGCATACTTTCTCCTCTCTGCAGAAAGGCTAGGCATAACCATAAACTGGCAAAAATCCAATCTCACCCCATCTCAGTCCACAAAATTCATAGGGGTCATCTTGAATACAAAGAATTGCAGAGCATCCATTCCAGAGCACAGAATTCTAAGGATAAAGCAACAACTGATCCCAATCCTTTCAAGGGAGAAATCCACAGCTCACTCTGTTCTACAGTTGCTAGGTTCCATGGCAGCGTCCATCACCATTGTCCCCCTGGCCAGGTTTCACATGAGGTTTCTACAATGGCTACTGCTCACCCAATGGTATCCCTTTCAGTACCCTCTTTCAGCCAAGATTTGGGTAACTCACAGGTGCAAACAGGATTTAAATTGGTGGATGACCCACAACCCATCACAATGGTCTCTCCCCTTCTCCCCCCAACAGCCCAAGGCTACAGTGACCAAAGATGCCTCCCTGATGGGGTGGGGGGCAATGTCAGGGACAGACAGTCCAAGGTACTTGGTCCGAAATGGAGGCCCATCTGCATATAAATGTTCTTGAGTTGAGGGCGGTGCTTCTGGCGTTGCAAGCATTCCATCCCATGCTGCCATCTGGGACTATTGTGATACAATCAGACAACATGGCGGTGGTCTGGTACATCAACAAACAGGGCAGAACCAAATCTTACCCACTCTGTCGAGAGGCCATGAGGATATGGCAATGGGCGATGGCAAGCAACCGTTTTCTTCTAGCAATGCAAATTCCCAGGAGTTCCAACATGATAGCAGACAGGCTCAGCAGGTGTATTCTACAACCTCATGTGTGGCCCCTGAATCCCTTGATAGTTGTGGAGATTTTCAACTGCTGGGCTCCTCCTTGCTGCAACCTCTTTGCGTCCCCAACCAACTACAAATGCAGCAACTATTTTGCCCTGATTCCCCCTCCAGGACAATCACCCAGGGATGCTCTAGTCCACAATTGGCCCTCGGGTCTACTTTATGCATTTCCACCTCTCCCCGTCATTCCCCAGTTTCTGAAGAAAGCCCACCGGTTGAAGAGCAAAGTGATCCTCATAGCACCATATTTGTGTCGTCAGATTTGGTTCCCCTTCCTTTGGCCTCACCTGCCAGATCAACCGTGGATTCTCCATTCAACCCTGGGATTGATCTCCCATCCGCAAAATCTGATTCACCCCAACTTGGACAGCCTGAAGCTCACAGTTTGAGTCCTCCAATTCCCTTGATTGCCAGGCAGAATGATGTTTCCTTGCCAATACATGACATTCTTATTGCATCTCATAAGTCTTCCACCAGAATTACTTATCTAAGCAAGTGGAAAAGATTTACTTTTTGGCTGAAATAAAAACAGGTAGATCCTTTTTTAGCACCAGTGTTGATAGTACTGGAGTATCTAGCCACCCTTTTTCAATCCGGTCTTATCGGCCTCTACCATTAGAGTTCATTTGGCTGCAATATCTAATTTCCATGATGGTGTCCAGGACTCCTCTCTTATATCACACAAATTATGCAAGACTTTCATAAAAGGTGTGAATCATCTAAAACCCCCTTTTAGAGAACCTGCTCAACCATGGGACCTGTCATTAGTTCTACAAGCTTTGACAATGCCACCTTTCGTACCAGCTTTTTTTTTGCGACTTCAAATACTTGTCATGGAAAACCTTGTTTTTGGTTGCCATTACTTCTGCCAGATTTATTTCTGAGCTTCACGCCTTATGCATCAAGAGTCTATATTTGGTTTTTCATAGAGTTAGAGTGTCATTGAGAACTAATCCTTCCTTTCTACCAAAAGTGATTTCTGAAATGTCCATTAATCAAACCAATGAATTGCCAGTTTTCCTCCCCAACTATTCAAACAAAGGAGAGTATTGCCTACATACCCTAGATATTCACAGGCAAATTTGATTCTACTTGAACAGGATTAATGCCTCTCGTAAATTAGACCAGTTATTTTTGGCCTATTCTGAACCTAGATTAGGATGTGCTGTTGCTAAGGTCACATTGGCTAAATAGTTGAAAGACTGTGTGACCTTCATTTATAGACAATGTAATATTCCTTTACCTACTATCATAAAGGCTCATTCTTCAAGGTCGGTGGCAACTTCTGCTGCCTTCCATGCCAGAACTTCTTTACATGACATTTGTGCAGCTGCAACTTGGGCTACCCCTCATACCTTCATCAATCATTACAAATTGGATTTGGCCTCCAGGGGAAGAGCATCTTTTGGTTCTATGGTGCTCAGGAATATCCTTTCATGAGAGCCTCCCAGAAATAAAGGTAGCTGGGGACTCTGTCCCACATGTAAGGAATGAACGAGGATTAACAATATCAGATAAAGAAGTTATGTCTTACCATAACATTCCATCTATATTGTTGATCCTCGTTCAGTCATTATGACCCTCCCTCCTTCCTCCTCCTGTGGCTTCTAGTGGATCTCACCATCTGGTTCTATTGGTCATTTGACCAGAGGTAGCCTCTACCTTCTTTTGACTTGCAAACTCAATCTGAGGTAACAGGGAGAGGGGAATTCTGGGTAAGAGTTTTAGCTCGAGAGTTTGTAGCTGACACGAACTTGGAAGATGGCCGGCTCAGTTTCGAGGTCGGAACTGATACCCACACGTAATGACTGAATGAGGATCAACAATACAGATGGAACATTATGGTAAGACATTTATGAAGGAGTTCAGGGCATTTGTTACCATATGTTGGCATTTTGGAAATTCTGAGTCCCCCCTCAGTACAATACCCAGCTCTAAGCATGCAAAAAAATTAAACATTGCCATTGTAATTTTTTATATTGAATGTTATCAAGTAAGCCCCTCTTTCTCTTTCTTATTGGATATGGTGGTAATAGAAGTTTTATCAGACAACTCCACAATTCCATATAATAATAGAAGAGGCTTGTTACTAACCATGAGCAAGTTTTGTAACTTGTGTGGCAAATCTGAAGTGAATGCAGCTTCAGAACGATAAACCAAGGAGGGTCTGGGCTGCGACTCTATAAGGGTGGAAATAATGGAGCTGTGCACCAACTGAGATAACAGTATTGAACCAGAGAAAAGAAAAATCATGTGTAGATGCTGATGTATTCCAAAAGAAAAAAAGAATTCACAGTTGTAAAAACCAGGAGCACACTGTCAAACTATTTATCGAGAACAATAATGCAACAGCAATATAACGGCAAAGCTTTCGAGCAATGCATAAAAATAATAAGCTAGTTGTAATATAACCTGAATTGCAACCATTTATTTTTTATCTGGTTTGATACTTTTATCTTGTTTGGTGCACATCTCCATTATTTCCAGCCTTGGTAAGATGGATAGCTGCATGGCTTACAAATAGGACATGGCAATTATTGTACAGCACCTGGACAGGTGAAATTTTTGGTTACAGTCAGGGTGTCACACAGGATTTCATCCTGGGCCCATACTTGTTTACATTGTAGCTTTCAGATCTATCTTTCTCACCTGAGGTGCTCTGCTGTCTGATTGCAGATGCCTTGAAAATGGATAAACTGATTACAAGTGTTAACATATCTGCAAAAGAACTTGACTAAATTGACTATTGGGGCACAGGAGAATAATATGCTGATAAATACATCAAAAACAAAGCATATGAGATTTGGAAGACGTAAATTGAAAGGTGAATATTTAATACAGAACACGATTGAAATTGTAGGTTCATTTAAGAAGATGGCTCAGATGGGTATATGGGTAGATCCAGCTTTGAGTTTTTCTAATCATATTAACCAATTGGTTAATGATAGTTATAGAGCTATAGGCTTTATAAAAAGATTTATAAAGTCTAGGAAATCAGAAATGGTGAAGTGATTGTTTGTTAGTTACATTAGAATATACAATAAAATTTTGAAAACTTTGTTAAGAAAATACACGAGTAAACTGGAAAGAGAAAAACAGAAACATACCAAGGGTAACCATGGATGTCCATCATTAATTCCAATCCCCTAGACCAGCTCGTTCTTACCTCCACTAGCGGTAGCAACATCCTTGACCTGGTCATTACTAACATGGGTGACTGTTGCTCTACACCAATAGTCAACTCCTCCCTGGTTAGATCCGACCACAAACTAATCACCTTGGAAATCCACCCACCCCCCCCGCAAAGGTAACCACCATGAAGAACTTCTCTAAAGCTAACTTTGGGCTCCTAAAAACAGAGGTATCTAACTTCATGGCACCCATGCAAATGGAGAATACTTGCATGACCGCCAAATCATACACAAATGCACTGTACGAACACATACACAAATGCATGGATCTCACCATACCCAATAGTACCAAGGCGCTCTCCTCCAAAAAAAGGAAGCCAATCTGGTGGTCCCCTGCCATAAACAAACTCTACAACAATAGGAGGACTGATACGGAATAAGGTGAAGTCCCAGGACTGGAAAAACTCCCTTATCAGCCTCAACAAAAAGTTGAGATCCCTCATCAAATCCTCTAAAGCTAGGTATGAAAACAGAATTGCAGCAGATGGTAAAGACAATCAGAAGGGCTTCTATAGTTATGTAAAGAATTTCCACGGCAATACCCAGATTTGCTCTGAGCTGTTGCACAATGGTACCTCCTATACAGAGCCAGAGGTTATTGCAAATATACTGGCCAACAGATTCAGAGCCAACTTTACCCCTCTCTCCTCCCCTCAAAGGACCAATCACAATACCAGTAGATTGCCAGGCACCCAGTATTACTGCTGCACAGGTTAAAACAGCACTGTCCAAGGAGAAGAATACAGCTTCTATGGTACCTGACAATATCTCTGGCTGTGTTCTACATGAACTATAGAGTGAACTGGCACCTCACCTGTGTACCCTGTTCAATCACAGCCTCACATCAGGCTTTGTCCCTACCAAATGGTGCACTGCTACAGTCATCCCAATCCACAAAGGAGGAGTGACTACAGATCCTGGAAACTATCGCCCCATAAGCCTGATGAGTCTGATGTGCAAAGCTATGGAATGCATCATCATAGATCTAATAAACAAGGATATAGGGAATCTCCAAACATTAGATCCCACACAGTTTGGTTTTGTGAAGGGTAGATCATGCCTGCTCAACTTGGTCAACTTCTTTGAGTCAGTCACCAGAGCTGTGGATGAAGGCAAGGTGGTTCATACAGCCTACTTTGATCTGTCCAAGGCCTTTGATACCATTCCCCACTCAGGAATCACAGGAAAACTCACTAACTTGGCATCAACCCCTGTATCACCAGGTGGGTTTCAAATTGGCTCACAGATACAACCCACAGTGTGAAAGTAGCTGGCTCCAAGTTAGACTGCTGATGAGTCATGAGTGGAGCCCCACAGGGTTTGGTCCTGTGTCCTCTCCTGTTTGGTATCTACTTCTCTGAAGTCCAGGTCAACACAAAGGGACTCTGGCTGACAAAGTTCGCAGATGATTGCAAGTTGGGAACTATTATTAACTCCCCAAGTGATGTTGACATCCTACAGAAAGGCCTCACTGAGACCAAAGACTGGTGTCAGAACCATGGCTTTAAGCTCAATGCCAAAAAATGTGTCATCATTGCCTTTGGGAAAAACCCGGTTCCCATGAATTACCACACCAATGGTAATCCACTGAATACAGAAGGTGTTATAAGAGATCTGAGAACACAGGTTGACTGCAACCTCTCTTTTGACTACTACATCTCATTACTAAGGGTTTTGCATCCAAGAAGAAAGAGGTCATTGTCTCCCTCTACTCTTCCCTCATTAGGCCAATCATCGAGTACAATGCCCCATTTGGCATTTATCTCACTAGATACCTGCAATAACTGGAAATGCCACAAAAGTACCTCATAAAGAGGATCCTAGGCCTTAAACACTTGTCCTATATGGACAGACTCAAAAAACTCCAACTATTCCCTGCTTCATATCGCCTACTTAGAGGCTTGCTTACAAACTACAAAGTTCTGCTTAACTTACAAAGCCATGTCTGACCCAGCTATGTTAGAAATTCTACATCTAAAGAAATCCCAATCCCTCTGCACCACACACTCCAAAGACCTCAACCTCATTACCACAATCAACAGAACATGCTGGAGGGACAGGTTCATAACCCAGAGACTACCCATGCTATGGAATAGACTTCTCATACATGTCAAGCTGAGCACCTCACTGGCCCTCTTCAAGAAAGATCTTGATGAGTGGATGGGAAATAGAAAATTCACCCCGGGGATCACTCCAGTGGCTCTGGGAACTAAGGTCGGGTGGCACGATGCCAGGGTAATCCTGTAGTCTAGGCTTGTAAAGGCTCTAGGGCTATTAGCCTAGTACACACCTATGAACCTATGAACCTATGTGAAAATGAAAGGTATTATGAAAGACTAAGATATCTGAACTTGTACAATGTCTCATATAGCTATGTAAGAGGAGACCATATTCAGATATATAAGGCAGTTAGAGACAACAACAACCTCTGGGAATGTTTGGGGTTATCAAAAAGTACTAGAGAATCATCAGACAGCCTATGTAGATGATTCTATAGGAATGAAAAGTGTACTAATTGGTTCTCTGAGAGAGCAGCTGATGCAGGGAACAGACTATTAAATTAAATTCAAGCAAGCACTAGTTTAGATATTTTTAAGAACAGCCCGGACACTTATTATGGGAACAACTGTTTTGGTATATTGGCAGGCCACAAGGGCATAAATGTCCATGCTTAAAATATTTATATGCATGTATGTATGTATATATGGAGGTGGAAAACCTGGGTGCAAACCAACCTCCTCATTCACCTGCAAAAATATAAAGAACTTAGAAGCCTCTCTAAAAAACAAGTAAACAAAGACAAAAAGGACTTCTATAATAACCTACCCAGCTCCCATATATCTAATCCTAAGAAATTTTGGCATGCTATAAATCAAATACTCTACCCCGGCAACCCCTCATCTCCCAACCCCTGTCCTACAAATACACCCCCTCGAAATGGCATCAAACTTCAACTCATACTTCATAGAATCCATATCAACCCCTTTTCTCTTAAGCCAATACCTACTAGCTATATTAAACCTTTACTTCGTAAACTAAAACCAATCTCTGTATCTGCAGACAATCTAACCTTCAACCTTCTCCAGTTAGCTGCAGACTCCATAGCATTCCCAGTCTCTATACTAATTAACCGGTCTATCAAAGAATTTAAGTTTCCCTCTATCTGGAAAAAAAAATTATACCCTACCAATTCACAAAGGAGGTAACTCAATTGAAATTACCAATTTCAGACCTATTCCCATTCGCTCACCTCTCTCTAAAATACAATGCGTACATACACAAGTCATGGAACACTTACTTCAAGAAAATCTGCTGACTCCTACACAACATGGCTTTCATCGTAAGCATAGCACCACTACTGCCCTACTATCCTTCACTAATATTATTTCTCAGGCTAGAGACAACAATAAACTGGTGTCATGCTTATTCCTAGATCTCCCTAAAGCATTCAACATTGTGACTCACTCCTTACTTCTGAACAAACTCTCTAACCTCAACTTCTCCTCCTCTACTACTGCCTGATTTTCTAGCTACCTCTCTGACTGGCTACAGTCATTAAAATGGCTCTCAGCCCTCTCCACTCCACTCCCTATCAAAACGGGTGTCCCCCAAGGATCCATTCTTGGAGCACTATTCTTTAATATCTTTACTAATCTACTCTATACCTCCTGCCCCCTGTCTACTCTCATCCGATATGCTGATGATTCTACTGTCATCACTATTGCTGTTACCCCATTTGATTTACACTCCGTGACTCAGAAATCCTTCCACTCTGTTGAGGCCTGGCTTTCCCATAACCAGCTAATTCTAAATGCTAAAAAGACTAAACTATTACTTTTCATCCCCAAAAGCCTGCATAACCTCAAATCCACCTTTACCATCCAGTCTTTGGATAGTACTCCCATTTTAGCTGAACCCCACACAAAACTACTAGAAGTTATAATAGACAAATAACTGAAATTCAATCTGCATGTCAAAAATTGTATTGCAAAAACCCATCATAAACTAGGCCACTTATATAGAAATAAAAAATTCTTGTCCAATAAGGGTAACATTATCTTATCTCATGCCTATCTCCTACCAAGCCTATTATACAGCTCTCAGATCCTCTCTAACCTCCAGACCACCCTCCTATCCAAACTAGCAAATACCTTTAAGAAAGTAGCCAGATTATAGATCTCATCACTGTCTCTCTTTAACACACTTAAACTGACTGGAACTACCCCACTTGCTTCTCCTCATCCAGTTTCAGATAATACACTCTATCCTAAACCAACCTTCTTTCTGCCCTAGCTTGACTCCACTCATCTCTTCATATATTCCCTCTAGGTCTGTCCGAAGCTCCAACCAAAACCTTCTACACATCTATAAACCTAAGAACAAAATTGGTCAAAACCTCTACAGCTATTACCCCTCTATCTCCTGGAACAAACTCCCATTAGAAATTTGATCCATTAAATAAATATTTAAATCAACTGCCAAAAGCTACATAAAGGAACACTGGATAAGTCACTGTTTTCACCCCTTAAACTGGCATCCTCTCCTACTTTCCCTACCCTGCTAGTCTCTTGCTGGCCCAGCCACATTTTATAACCATTCTATCTACCTCTTCTTAAATGTTATACTTCCTCGTAATCCCTCTTAAAATACCCCAACCTGTATACTACCTGCATACTTTCTCTTACTTCAACCTTCTTGCTGTATCTACAACAATTTTCTTGGGTGGCAAAAACCAGGGTACTTTTTTGGCTGAGCTTGTATAGGCCCCAGGGCTGATAGCCTAGTACCTACCTATGAACCTATGAACCTTTCCCCTTTTTACATTGTTTATATACTGTACATGTAATGAAAACCTACTCATACTCCATATTACTTGACTGTACTTAGATCAAATTTGAAATCTTGTACTTACATTGTATTTTTTTTTTTACTTAATATCTGCATTAGTCTTTTTTTTTTGTCTATTGTTAAATATTAAATGTAATGTTGTGGAGCTTTTCTCCCTGGGTCTCCAATGAAAAAGGCCTATCAGCTCAGCCAGACTAACCCAGTCAACAAATGCAAAATAAAATAAAATAAATATGTTTCAAGTGACTGCTGTCATACATATACATAGCATGCCTTCTTACTCATCCCTACCGTCAAAAGGCAGACACCTGTATATGTGCGTGGTGTGTGACTATGAGTAAAGTGAAAAAAAATAATGATTAAAACAATGTATTCCACTTTGTTGCTGCTAGATAGTACACTGTCTCTGCAATAGCTATATTAACTTTCTTTGTGTACCACTATGGTCTGTGAGAAAAGTAAGGGAAACAACAACCACATTGTCCCCAGTCCAAACCACAAGCTATAATGACCTTCCGTGCACACCTCTAAGGTTTGAATGTGATGAAAATTTAAAAAGTAATGACCACATAATTTCTTGCCTCCTATACAACCTTCAGCAGACTTCTGTACACACATCTGAGTAAGCCTGGTTTTAGAATGTGTGTGTTTGAGGGCAGAGCTGCTCCAAGTTTGGTGACTTAGCCAGAGACATGGAGTGAATCTGAAGTAAATCCAAGGCATCCACTGTGATCAACTAAAAATAAGTATATTTTAAGCTTGCATTGCTCTTTTTGGAACTGTATTTTGCTTAATTGTTGTTTCATTTTTGCTGTTGCTGCGACTGTTTTTTTTTTTTTGCACTTTGAAATCCTAGTACTTCTGTATTTCATAGCATAGGCTAGATTCAGATCTGCTGAATCTAGGCTGTTTGGTATAAATTGGGCACTAAAATCAGTCATCCTACATTAAAAAGGCCCTCCTACACCCTTGTGGCAGCCGTGTGCAGCCACGGACCAATCTGTGTTGGGGATTATTGGAATAAAGTTCAGTTCTGGGATCTCCCATTGGCTAGTTTATGTTAAAACTGTTTAACTTTGCTTGTATTTAACCACTGCATTAACGCATAACTGGGTTTAGTGCTAACGTGTATAGACGCAAACACTTAAAAAATATTTTCTCTTGATATCTGCTAGACAACCCTCCTTAGCTCCACTGCCTCTCTGTGTGCAACACAGTTGTGCCCTGCTACTCAGCAAGCAACTCAGCTCCACATTCTGAGGCATTGACACAGTGTGCCACCCTTAGCCTTCCATAGAATAGCCGCCCTTGTTAGTCTCACAATCAAATCCTGGTTCATCTAGCCCATCCTTAGTAGTTACTATAATATATACCTGCCATAATGGATGGACAGTTTCCCACCATGTGTCCTGCCACCCTGATTGACATGGGCATCCTGAGGCAATGTAGCAATTGCCTCATGTATACGGACAACTACTTGCTCCTAAAGTAAACAGAAACAGTATGTGAAAAATGTAACTATACCCTGAAATTAGAATCAGTCCTCTCATATAACAACAAACAAGACATACAACATGTTGTCAATACGTGCACCTACCCTCTCACACAAGAGAAGGTCAAGACACATAAACACACATACATGGAGGTATTCACTAACAGCCTATCAAAAGACCACGGGTATATAGTAGATGAACGAAAGTTCATCTTAGCGGGCGCTCACATGAGCAAATTTTGCAGAACAGCGGGGAATATTGCGGGGGTTTAGGGGGTGCAGCCCCCCCACAATTGCAGTTTTGAGTACCTGGATGATATTCGTGCATGTAAACGTTTGCTAAGATGAACTTTCGCTCATCTAATATAGACCCAAAGACCACAGACTTCCTAAGGGCTAACAACATACACATACTGGTATACAAACAGAATCCACCAGTACACATAACAACACACATATCAGTGTCTCAATAATTAAGCCCCTAAGGCAAAACATCTCAACATATAATGTTCTGTTTATAGGTAACTCAATAGTGAGACACACAGATGTCCCCTCATCAGGTTGAACAAAGAAGCAGTCACAGTCAAGTGTCTATAAACTGCACTCCCTGTCCTCATTTTGGAAGATGCTGACATTTGCGCAGTCACAGAGACTTGATTCAAGGCCACTGAGACCTCCCCAGCTGTATATGGCTACAATGCCTTTCACACATTCAGACCCCAAAAGAACATGAAGGAACCAAAGGTGGAGGTGTATCTATCTTGATTAAATCCAAATACAACTCAAGACTGGTGAAGCAGTATGACTCTCTTGAGCTACTCCAGATCCAATTAACTATAGGAAAATTACTCTTCCATATTATCTCTAGCTACAGGTCCCCTACCATGAACCTGGAGAAGCACACCATCTACCTGGACTTGATAGAGTCACTCAGCATACAGCCAAACACCTTGGTCATGGGATATTTCACCTATCCTTCCATTAATTGGGGGACTTACATGAGCACAAACATGATCGCTATGAGGTTCCTGGGCTTTGTTAATCCAAATGGCCAGGAACAGTTGGTCCGAACCCCCACAAGGGGCTTAAATGTCCTGGACCTAGTGCTCACCAACATGAGGAGGCAATGCACTATCCCCTGTTTGTTGGCATCCTTGGTAAGGTCAGACCATAAATCTGCTTTTTTTGAAGTAAAGATCAAATCTGACACCCCCACAAGAGTAAAAAAAAAACCTGAAAAATTTCTCCAAAGCAAACTATTGCCTACTAAGCAATGGTATAAAAAGTTTCAAAAACCCTGCCAACACAGACAACAATGTCTACTATGCTGAGTAATACACAATTGCCCTATAGAGCCACTTAAACAAATGCATTGACTCAGCTGTACCTAACAGGAACAAAACCAGGTCTTCCTGAAAAGCAAGAGACCTTGGTTTACTGTACGTATAAATGAGCTTCACAACAAAAGAAAGAAACTGATATCTAAAAACAGGAGGGAACTAACTCAACAGGGGAAGAATACCCTCCACAGCATGATCAACCAAAGCAGATATCTTGTTAAGTCCGCTGTGCCTACCTATGAGTCTAAATTAGGATACCTAGCTAAAGACAATCATAAGGGCATTCTTTATCTACTTCTGAAACCTAAGAGGGAATGTCCAGCTGTGTGCTGAACGTATAGTGGACGGTACCACACACACTGAACCTGAGGAAATTGCCAACCTGCTAGATGACATATTTGTCAATAACTTTACCCCCCCTTCCCCACCTGACATACCCCAAACCCGGTGGACGTCTTTGAGCATGTCACCAAAGCCCTGGATGAGAGTAAAACAGTACATACCACTTATCTTGCTTTAACCAAGGCTTTTGACACAATCTCCCATTCAGGTATCATAGACGAACTCTCCCAGCTGGGGGATTAACCCATATATTAATAGATGAGTAGCCAACTGGCACACCGAAAGAATGCACTCTGCCAAAGGTGGAGAGTCCACCTCCACCAGTAGACCAATTACCAGTGAGGTACCACAAGGATCTGTGCTGGGTGCTCTACTTTTTGAAATATATTTCTCTGAAGTCTAGGTGAAGGTAGATGGCCTGCAGCTTACCAAGTTTGCAGATGACTGTAAACTGGGCGCAATCATAGAGTCCCCCAACAATGTTAACATATTACAAAAAGGGCTGATGCAGACAGATGATTGGTGCCAAACTCATGGACTAAAACCTAAAGCAAAACATGTCTCATTATCCCCTTTGGCAAAGAAGTAGCCCCTGATAATTATGATAGAGATAGCACTCCTCTAAGCTCAAACTCAGTGACGTGAGACTTAGGAACACAGGTTGATAGCAGACTTCGATCACCATGTGGCCATTCTGGTAAGAAAAGCTTTCTATATTGTGCATCTCATAAATAAGGGCATTGTATCCAAGACCAGGGAGGTTACATCTCCACTGTACTTGACCCTTACCAGATCACTAATTGAGTACAATGCTCCCTTCTGTATGTACCTCACTAGACACCTGCAGTAACTGGACAGACCACAGAGGTTTCTTACCAAGAGAATCCAGGGCCTCCAAGACATGACATACACGGAAAGACTGAAAGCCCTGTCACTGTACTCTATACCATACAGGTATATGTATATATACCTATATGAGAGGCAACCTGTGCCTGGCCTACAGAGCACTCTTGGACCCTGCCATAATGGAATTGCTGCACATCTGAAAATCAAATGGGATAAGGATAACTCACTCCAGGAGTCTCAACCTACCCTGTGACATTAAGAAAACATGCTGAAAAGACAGATATATCTCCCAGTAATCACTGCTCACCTGGAATAAGCTCCACTCCATGTGAAGCAGAACTCCTTAATGGCTCCATTCAAGAGTAAGTTTTGACAATATGGATGACCATAAATTCATCCTGGGGGTGGCACCTATCTCCCTCAAGGATAGGGGCTGTCGGTGCTGAATACAAAATTTCTCTGCTAACAACAACCATCTAAATATAGTCAATAAGGGTACTCAGGTTTTAACACAGCTAGGCTTGTAAAGGTCCTAGGGCCATTAGCCCAGTAACCACCTATGAACTTATCAACCTATGTTAACTGCATTTTTTTACTGATACTCACAAGAGTTACGTATGCACCCGGCATTAGTGTGTGTGTGTGTGTGTGTGTGTGTGTGTGTGTGTGTGTGTGTGTGTGTGTGTGTGTGTGTGTGTGTGCACATAAAAATCAGTGATGTTTTTTGCACAGATACACACACACACACACACACACACACACACACACACACACACACACACACACACACACACACACACACACACACACACACACACACACACACTCTCCGCACATCTGGCTTCAGCTGTTTCTGCTCTTGCTTTCAGCCCTTCATTCTGAGCCAATATATCTTGCATTACTATTTCATGTTCATGTCAGTTGTCTTATTCTCTTTTCTTGGGAGGTTATATTTTCTTGCAGAGTACTCTTCATCTCAACAAGTTCTTGCCAGATTGCTTTCAGCGTCACCAGCCTTGTCTCTGGCATTGTTCCTTGCTCTCTCACCTCTGCCATCTGGGACTGAGTATACTTCTCTATTTTTCCTGTTGGCTTCCCTTTCATAGCTCTTATTGATATTCTCTTGGGAAGGGATCAAACACTAATTTATCCTTGTTTTCATATGGCACTGATTCTGTTCCTTAATCTTTTTTCTTAGTGTTTTCAGAGGAGCTCCACAGTGTAGCTGCTTTCAGTGTACCATCATATAAGATTTAAGGGTGTTTGTTTCTTTCTTTTTTTTTATTTTTGCATGTATTGTGGTCATTGCTCAGCATATGTATAGTTGCATGTTAACATTATGTGTCCAGCGTTAAGGACGTCAGCATTTGGGATTGTCGATTATATTTATTAAACCCATACATATATGTAAATAAATGTATATGTGAGCTATGTATAGCTATCTACGTGTGTGTGAGTGTGTGTGTGTGTGTGTGTGTGTGTGTGTGTGTGTGTGTGTGTGTGTGTGTGAGTATATATATATATATATATATATATATATATATAAAACACCACCAAAAATGTATGCAGATGCAAATTTGATGCATGGAAAACAAAAATCATAATAGACACCAGTTTCATCTCCCAACTATTTAAGTACATACTGGAAAGTCACAATTCTGGTCTGTGAGGTTTTGTTGTTTTTATGAAGGTTGCCTAATATAATAAAATAAAAGATATATTGTATCCTTACACATGCTTCTGTTGCTGGATTCTGCTGCTTGTTTTATTCAGAGAGAGAGAGAGAGAGAAGTACTCCACATTCCCATCCCCCAGTCCTCTTCCATCATATATTTTGTAGTGTCCATTACTTCTTTACATATAGTTAACAAATGTTCTTTCCATTCTTTTGCTTCAACTTCAGTTTGAAACTGAATCATTATTCTTTTTTTTGTCTATAAAAAGCTTGCAACACATATTCTGACGACTAATAAATATTTTTCTTTTGTTCATATGCGCCCAACATAATTTCCATGGCCTGCTCAGTCTCAAATTTCAGATCACAATAAGTCTCTTTATTAATTAAAATAAATGATCTCACTTCTTTTTGCTTTTACACCCAGATGTGCTATCACAGAGTCCCAAACCTCATACCTGTCCAAACTTTCTTCTTTTTTACTGCTCATATGCACTGTATACTTCTTTTTGGTTTCTTTTGTTTCTTCTTTTTTCTTTGTTCCTTCTCCAACAGTTTGGGCATACGTTTTTGTCTCTGGAATGTTTTCTAGCACAGTCTCTTCTGATTTTTCTTCTTCTATTTTTTCCACGATGTCGCTCCATGAAATTACTGCTCCATTCTATATCTCACTTTGGTTTACCATTTCTTCCAAATAATCATTCTGCAACCCTCCTCCCCCCAGTTGTAGGGTTGTAATTATGCATTTTTCAGCTGTAACTGTCTCTCCCTTCAAACACTCTCCCCTGAAAGTTTTCCTCTGAATCCATCTCTGTTTCAGCTACAATCTGCTTTTCCTCCAATATTGCTATTTTTTCTGAACATCATCAGGACAAAAAAAAACTTCTGGTAATGATTCTACCATTTCAACGTCATTTTCAGCAATTTTCACTCCAGTTTTAGCAATAGCTGAATCAGCCATGTTTTCTCAATGTTCCTCCTGGCTGCCTCTGTGCCTGGACAGGAAACAGGAAGTCAGGATGTGGAACACACAAACTCTTCCCCCGACTACCAACAGCAGGGGAAGTTCCTTGATGCCCTTGTCAAATTTCCCCTAACTGTACAAATACCACCTCAAGTTTCCCCTGAAAGGAGGCTTCTAGTCTAGTCTGATTAACTCAGTTAACACACAATCAATAAATAAAATGCAGGTTCCCAGTCTAACAGGTTCTTCACTTTACAGCCTCTGACAATTCTTATAGACATTTCTGCAGAGTCATCATCATCTTCTTTCGGCTGTTCCCATTAGGGGTTGCCACAGCGGATCATCTGTTTCCATTTCTTCCTGTCCTCTGAATCTTGCTCTGTCACACCAACCACCTGCATGTCCTCTCTCATCACATCCATAAACCTTATCTTAGGCCTTCCTCTTTTCCTGTTACCTGGTAGCTTCATCCTTAGCATCTTTTTCCCAATATACTCAGCATCCCTCCTCAGCACATGTCCAAACCAATGTAATCTTGCCTCTCTGGCTTTGTCTTCAAACCTTCCAACCTAGGCTGACCCTCTAATATACTTATTCCTAATCCTGTCCACTCTCATCACACCCAGTGCAAATCTTAACATCTTTAACTCTGCCACATCCAGCTCTAACTCCTGCCTTTTTGTTAGTGCCACTGTCTCCAACCCATATAATATAGCTGGTCTCACTACCCTCTTGTAGACCTTCCCTTTCACTCTTACTGGTACTCGTCTGTCACAATTCACTCCTGACACTCTTCTCCACCCACTCCATCCTGCCTGTACTCTCTTCTTCACCTCTCTTCCACACTCACCATTACTCTGAACTATTGATCCCAAGTATTTAAACTCATCCACCTTCACCACCTCTACTCCTTGCATCCTCACCATTCCTCTATCATCCCTCTCATTCACACACATATATTCTGTCTTAGTCCTGCTGACCTTCATTCCTCTTCTCTCTACAGCATATCTCCATCTCTTCAGTGTCTCCTCCACCAGTTCCCTACTCTCACTACAGATCACAATGTCATCTGCAAACATCATAGTCCACAGGGACCCCTGTCTGATCTCGTCTGTCAACCTGTCCATCACCATTGCAAATAAGAAGAGGATCAGAGCTAATCCTTGATGTAATCCCACCTCCACCTTAAACGCATCTGTCACTCCCACCGCAGACCTCACCGTTGTCACACTACCCTCGTACATATTCTGTACCACTCTTACATACTTCTGTGACACTCCCGACTTCCTCATACAATACCACAACTCCTCTCTAGGCACCCTGTCATATGCTTTCTCTAAGTCTACAAAAACACAATGCAACTCCTTCTGACCTTCTCTGTACTTCTCCATCAACACTCTCAGAGCAAACATCACATCTGTAGTGCTTTTTCCCGGCATGAAACCATACTGCTGATCACTAATCATCACGTCCCTTCTTAACCTAGCTTCCACTACTCTTTCCCATAACTTCATGCTGTGACTGATCAGCTTAATCGCTCTGTAGTTACTACAGCTCTGCACAGCACCCTTATTCTTAAAAATCGGTATCAAAACACTTTTTCTCCATTCCTCAGGCATCCTCTCACTTTCCAAAATTTCATTAAACAATCTGGTTAAAAACTTCACTGCCATTTCACCTAAATACCTCCATGCTTCCAGAGGTATGTCATTGTATATGTAAGCCTTTCCATTCTTCATCCTCTTCATAGCTATCCTTACTTCCTCCTTGCTAATCCATTGCACTTCATGATTCACTATCCCTACATCATCCAACCTTCTCTCCCTCTCATTCTCTTCATTCATCAACTCCTCAAAGTCCTCTTTCCATCTGCTTAACACACTCTCCTCTCTTGTTAGTATGTTTCCCTCATTAGCCCTTATCACCTTTAGCTGCTGCACATCTTTCCTAGCTCGGTCCCTCTGTCTAGCCAATTGGTACAGGTCCTTTTCTGCCTCCTTAGTGTCCAACCTTTCGTACAACTCTTCATATGCCTTATCCTTAGCCTTCGCCACCTCTCTCTTACCATGCACCTCTTCTCCTTATAGTCCTGTCTACTTTCTTCATCTCTCTGACAATCCCACTTCTTCTTTGCCAACCTCTTTCTCTGTATACTCTCCTGTACTTCCTCATTCCACCACCATGCCTCCTTGTCATCCTTCCTCTGTCCAGATGTCATACCAAGCACCTTTCTAGCTGTCTCCCTTACTAGCTCTGCTGTAGTTACCCAGCTATTTGGTAACTCTTCACTGCCACCCAGTGCCTGTCTTAACTCTTCCCTGAACTCCACCTCACAATTACCCTTTTTCATTTTCCACCATTTGATCCTTGGTGCTGCCCTCACACTCCTCCTCCTCTTCTTGATCACCAATGTCATCTTACAAACCACCATCCAATGCTGCCTAACTACACTTTCCCTGGTCACCACTTTACAGTCTCCAATCTCCTTCAAACTGGCCCTCCTACATAAGTTATAAGCCACCTGTGTGCATCTTCCTCCACTCTTGTATGTCACCCTATGCTCCTCCCCCTTGTTAAAATACATATTCACCACAACCATGACCATCCTTTTCACAAAATCCACTACCATCTGACCTTCTGCATTCCTTTGTTTAACACCGTACCTACCCATCACTTCCTCATCCCCTCTGTTCCCTTCACCAACATGCCCACTGAAATCTTCTCCAGTCACCACTCTCTCACCCTTGGGTACAGTCATCACCACTTCATCCAACTCACTCCAAAATTTTCTTTCTCGCCCATCGCACACCCAACTTGTGGAGCATATGCATTAACAACATTCATCATTACACCATCAATTTCCAGCTTCATAAACATCACTCTATCTGACACTCTTTTCACCTCCAAAACACTCTTAGCATACTGTTCCTTCAGGATAACTCCTACGCCATTTCTCCTCCCATCCACACCATGATAAAACAATTTGAACCCACCTCCGATACACCTAGCCTTACTCCCCTTTCATCTGGTCTCTTGCACACACAATATACCAACCTTCCTTCTGTCCATCATATTGACTAGCTCTCTCCCTATACCAGTCATACTGCCAGCATTCAAAGTTCCAGCCCTCACTAACACAGTCTTAGCCTTTTTCCTCTCTTCCTGCCTTTGGCCATTTCTGCATAGTGCCAGAATATAAAAAAAGAAAGCAAATAGAAGACGGTCAAGTTATGCAGAGATGTAACAGGCAAACAATAGTCTACAATTCCTGGTCCTACAGACAGGCAAACAATAGTCTACAATTCCGGGTCCTACAGAGGAGACAACGCAAATCTAAGATCCAAATCTAAAACAGCTGAAGATAACCACAGCAGCCTAAGCTGCACACATAGTCTGGGCTGGAATATTCACTACATTTACATCACTGCAGCAGCAGCTAATAATTAGATAACATTAAACATTCCTGAGTGGTACTTATGTCTCTCAAGAAAAGAAGTACGCAAATGCCACACACCAAAGCAAAGAGGAATTACAGCAGCTGGGGACTTCTTAGGTGGCAATGCCTGCTTGTATGAAATAATAATCTAATAGAAAACTGCCACTAAGTTTAGAACAGCCTAAGAAGAGCATCTAATATATTTTTTTTGTTCAGGTAGTATATTTTTTATTCTTCTCTCCTTTTATTTTTGAATATTAATATAACAATGTTTAGATTGGGAAGGGGGTTACGAGGCAGTGATATGAACTGATAAAGTTTTATTTTATTTAAACTTGATTTAATGGGCATTGCAGAATTGAGAGGGCCATTTTGCTACTAAATTCTCATAATTTTTAGAGATTATTAGTTAATCAGCTATGATCCACTTAAAAAAGAATGAAAGAAAACCGAACGACACCAATAGTCTTAGAATCACTGAATATTCCAACTTAGCTGCTTTAAGCTAATAGTGGTCTCATTGTGAAAGTGTTTTTATGTTTTTGAATATGCTCCAAAGAAGTAGCACAGAGATGATATTACTGGAAGCTCACTGTAATCAAGAGAGATATATGTAACAGATTGTAATGTAACTTATGTAGACCTAGATGGTTTAATAATGTATCACAGAGAAAAAAGTCTGCTGAAAATTTCCAGGCAGGGGTACAGAATAATTATAGTAAATTACCTGTTTACATAATTATAGTAAATACTCTGAGCTGCAGATCAAAAGGAATATCTCAATTACAACTGTGGATTGCACTGAGTCTCATACTACAGATGATGAGTCCCAACTTGGTACTCTCTTACATCATATTAGGTGGGTATACTCACATATGGATTGACACAGTTTACATCCCCCACCCTCTTCTGTCTCTGTTTTACATAAAACACTACCACATATGTTCCCTAAAGGCCTACTTAACAATATAGTTATTCTTGGTGATTTAAATCTCAGTGCTATAGGAAAAGACCCTCTGCCCCTGAACAAAACACTGCAGAAATTTAGCCTGGTCCAAATAATACAGGTTCCTACTTTAACCAATACAAGAACTGTCTCTAGCTCCACACTTGACCTAATAATAATCAACTACAAAATAGGCACCTTCACAGTGAAATAATCCACAGTGTTCTATGTCACTATTCACCTATTAAATTCATTTGGTCATTAAGAACATATAAAAAAAACTCATATAACTGAAGTAGGATTCTTCTCTAATAATAAGCTACCAAATGAAAACATCTCACTCAGAACTGTAGTTTGGACTCCCATGTATGCCATGCCTGAACCTGGAATTCTTCAACTAAAAACTGACCTCAATTTGGGACCCAGTATACCATCCTACAAAAAGAAGGCTTAGATCACAGTGTTGCCCATGACTTTCACTGTATATTAAAAACAAAATTAAAGCCAGTGATTCAGCCTAGAAGGACTGGGAAAGGAACCCCAACAATACAGAGCTACTCCAAACTTTTCTGAGCTTAAGGAAAGAAACAAAAATGCAATAAATACTTCAAAATCCTTGTACCTTAGACAGAAACATAAAGCAAACTGGCCTAGGCTCAATGAGTTTTAGAAAGAAATAAAACATTTAACAAGGACAATAAATAACTCTTCAGCTACCAAAAATGAACCAATAAAATTGAATCACTCCAGCTTCTCTAGTAATTATGCTCACTTTTTGCATTCCCCCAAACTGACATAACTAAAACCTTTTCAATAATTTACTCCCCCCCAACGAAGAACAAGAACCTTCATCCTCTGATCTATAACCTCTAGCTTCTTATGCAATAATCTTTCACATCTTTAACATTTCAGTAAAATAGACTCTGTTTTTCAAATTCGGCAATTCAGGGTCTAAATCCAGCAATCTTCTTCTCACCTTCATAAGGTTTGCAGCTGAAAAAAATCACTACACCCTTTATTCAAATCTTTAGCCTCTCACTCACCTCAGGCACTGTCTCACGAGCATTCATGCATACAGGTATAACCCCTTCTACCTAAGGTCACTTTTACTATTGGGCTGAATTATTATAGACCTATTTTTACCTTCTAACCTAATGCCAAAATATTTGAAAAACTTTTAAACAAGCAATTGCTTAAGCACATTAATGGCTATGGCCTGTTATGTGATGCACAGCCTGGCTTTCACAATGCCTTCAGTACCTTTGCTACCCTGGTAATGGCCACTGATACCATTTATTGCAACCAGAATGAAGGACTTATTACTGCAGATGTCTTTGTTGGCATGACAAGGGATTTTGACATGGTTAACTATACACTTCTTCTCAAACTCAAAAGACTCAACTTTTCTGGTTTTACAATTGTCTAAAAGACAGAGCATTCCAAGTCCATAGTAATGTATAATCCTTTACTAGTGGTAAATTTAATATAGGTGTACCACAAGGGTCTATGTTAGGGCCGCTTCTCTTTTCTATCTCTTTTAATGATCTCTGCCTAGAATTAGAAAATCTTAAATAAATAATATATGCAGATGATATGCTGCTCCAGAAATCCAGTACCAGCCACACTGAGCTGCAAGCCAAGTTACAAGAGAGTTTCACTCAGTTATGTATCTAGTTCACTACAGACAAATTACTAATTACTCCTTAAAAATCAATGTCATGGTCTGGTGTCATTCTAAGGGGATCCACTATCTGTCTGCCTGGGATGACATGATTTGCCAGAGATGGCCTGCATCTGTCACCCCTGGGCTTCTGGATACTGGCCAAGGCTCTTGCCACATTTATAGTGCATTTTTTTAGTGGTGTTCCAAAGACCAAATTACCACCATAACAGCTGCTAACAAATGCAATCTGAGGGTCATGCTGCTCAATGCTAGAAGTCTAAATCTCAAAATGCGCTCGCTCAAAGCACTCATTAAAATGGAGAACATCGACATTTGTGCCATAACAGAGACCTGTTTCAAGGCAGCAGAAAGCACTTCTGCACTACCAGGCTATAACTCATTCCACACTTTTTGGCCCCAGAACTTGGACCAAAACTGTAAAGGTGGTGGTGTTTCCATATTCATAAAGGATGTGCACACCTCCTGACTGCTAGCCCAACATAATGCATCTGAGATACTTCAGGTGCAGCTAACTGGGTAAGACAGCAATTCAGGTTGTAGCCTGCTATAGGTCCCCAACCATGTCCCAAGACTCTCACTCCATGTTCCTAAGCACCCTGGAGAATATTAGGGTCCCACCTAACACTCTCATACTGGGTGACTTCAACTACCCCTCCATTAACTAGGAAAACTACTCATTTACCAATACACTTGCCCAACGTTTCCTGGAATTCATTAATTCCAATGTCCTGGACCAGCTCGTTCTTACCCCCCACTAGAGTTAGCAACATCCTTGACTTGGTCATTACTAACATGAGTGACCATTACTCTACACCAATAGTTAACTCCTCCCTGGTTAGATCCGACCACAAACTAATCACCTTGGAAATTCACCCCCCCCCCCCCCCGCAAAGGTAACCACCATGAAAAACTTCTCCAAAGCTAACTTTGGGCTCCTAAAAACAGAGGTGGCTAACTTCACGGCACCCATGCAAATGTGGAAGAGTTGCATGACTGCTGAATCATACATCGATGCACTGTACGAACATATACACAAATGCATGGATCTTGCCATACCCAATAGAACCAAGATACTCTCCTCCAAATAAAGGAAGCCAATCTGGTGGTACCCTAACATTAACAAACTCTACAACAGGAGAATGACACTGATGTGGAATAAGGTGAATTCCCAAGACTGGAAAAACTCCCTTATCAGCCTCAACAAAAAGTTGAGATCCCTCATCAAATCCACTAAAGCTAGGTAGGAAAACAGAATTGCAGCAGGTAGTAAAGACAATCACAAGGCCTTCTATAGTTATGTAAAGAATCTCCACTGCAATACCCAGATTTGCTCTGAGCTACTGCACAATAGTACCTCCTATACCGAGCCAACCAATATTGCCAATATACTGGCCAACAGATTCAGAGCACACTATACCCCCCCAAAGGACCAGTCATGATACCAGTAGATTGCCGGGCACCCAGTGTTACTGTTGCACATGTTAAAACAGCACTGCCCAAGGTGAAGAATACAGCTTCTATGGGACTTGACAATATCCCTGGCTGTGTTCTACATGAACTACAGAGTGAACTGGCACCTCACCTGTGTCCCCTGTTCAGTCACAGCCTCACCTCAGGCTTTGTCCCTACCGGATGGCGCACTGCTACAGTCATCCCTCTCCACAAAGGAGGAGTGACTACAGACCCTAGGAACTATCGCCCCATTAGCCTGATCATGGACCTAATAAACAAGGATATAGGAAGTCTCCAAACTCTGGATCCCACTCAGTTTGGTTTTGTGAAGGGTAGGTCATGCCTGCTCAACTTGGTCAACTTCTTTGAGTCAGTCACCAGAGCGGTGGATGAAGGCAAGGTGGTTCATACAGCCTACCTTTATCTGGCCAAGGCCTTTGATACCATTCCCACTCAGGAATCATAGAAAAACTCACTAAGCTAGGCATCAACCCCTATATCACTAGGTAGGTTGCAAACTGGCTCACAGGTAGAACCCGCAGTGTAAAAGTAGCTCCAAGTCAGACTTCCAATCAGTCATGAGTGGAATCCCACAGGGTTCGGTACTGGATCCTCTCCTGCTTGGTATCTACTTCTCTGAAGTCCAGACCAACATGAAGGGACTCTGGCTGACAAGGTTCGCAGATGATTGCAAGTTGGGAGCTATTATTAACTCCCCAAGTGATGTTGACATCCTACAGAAAGGCCTCTCTGAGACCAACGACTGGTGTCAGAACTGTGGCCTTAAGCTCAATGCCAAAAAATGTGTCATCATCCCCTTTGGGAAAAACCCAGTTCCCATGAATTACCACATCATGGTAGTCCACTGAACAAAGAAGGTGTTATAAGAGATCTGGGAACACAGGTTGACAACAACCTCTCTTTTGACTACCATATTGCCACTGTAGTCAGAAAGTCCTTCTATGTGGCACATCTCATTACTAAGGGTTTTGCATCCAGGAATAAAGAGGCCATTGTCTCCCTCTACTCTTCTCTCATTAGGCTAATCATTGAGTACAATGCCCCATTTGGCACATAACTCACTAAACACCTGCAACAACTGGAAAGGCCGCAAAAGTACCTCACAAAAAGGATCCTTGACCTTAAACATTTGTCCTATATGGACAAACTCAGAAAACTTCAACTATTCTCTGTCTCATATTGCCTGCTTAGAGATGATCTCTGCTTGACTTACAAAGCCATGTTTGACCCAGCTCTGTTAGAAATGCTACATCTAAGGAAATCCCAATTCCTCCGTACCACATACTCCAGAGACCTCAACCTCATTACCACAATCAACAGAACATGCTGGAGGGACAGGTTCATAACCCAGAGACTGCCCATGCTATGGAATAGACTTCTCATACATGTCAAGCAGAGCACCTCACTGGCCCTCTTCAAGAGAAATCTTGATGAGTGAATGGGAAATAGAAAATTCACCCCAGGGATCACTCCAGTGGCTTTACTCGACAGAGGTACTGGGAACTGAGGTCAGGTAGCACGATGTCAGGGTAAGCCTATGGGGTAGGCTTGTAAAGGCTCCAGGGCTATTAGCCTAGTACACACCTATGAACTTATATTAAGTGCAAGAGGAGCCCCAAAAGTGACAGAAGAGGATAAAAAGATAATAATGGCAGATTTGTAGTGCTTAGGGGCTACTGGCAAGGGAGAAGGATTACACTGACATGTATTTATATTCCACCTAAAACTGCTATAATAGAGCTTAAAAAAATTCTGGGAGAGATAATCAGTTTTCAGCAAGTAATATCACTTATATCTGGAGAGTGGAATTTGATTTGCAGCAGTGAAGATATGTTTAGGGGCCCAGTATAAAAAAGGAGGGTAGATTTTTGAAAAAATGTATAAAAATTATTTGGCATGGAAAATGTGAATTCAGTAGTGGGAGATCAGAGTGAATTTACATATTATTCCCTAAGATATAAAAACTGGACTAGGCTAGACAGACTTTACATATCACAGTAAATAAATACGTAAAGATATCCCCACTTTCGGCTATGCAGAAACCCTGTTTGCAAATATAAAATTAAACCAGCAGAAACAACTCAACATTATAGGTGTTTACTTACCACTAGGGAACAATATTACCACCCTAGAGTAAATTTTACATTGGACTTCCACCACCATCCCTCAGGAGACACTTATCATGGGGGACTTCAACATTGATTGGGCTTCTATCATGGCATTCCTCCCGAAGTACCACTTAAACTTATTTAACTTCACAAAGCTTATCCAAACCCCCATCCATATAGACAAATCCACCAAAAAGGAATCCATATTAGACTGGATCCTAACCAACAACGCTTCATCTGCCAGTATATCTGGT